>NC_081160.1:33321192-33488692 GCF_012432095.1 Onychostoma macrolepis
AACCTGAATCAGGCTTTCCCAAACTGGGGTTTGTGAGATAATGGAAAGCTAATAATTAAATAAATCATAAAATGATAAATAAAATAAAATTATATAAATATATATATATATATATATATATATATATATATATATATATATATATATATATATATATATATATATATATATATATATATATAATTTTATTTATCATTTTATGATATTTTTTTTTTTTTTTAGTGCTGTCAAATGATTAATCACAATTAATCGCATCCAAAATAAAAATTTTGTTTACATAATGTGTGTGTGTACTGTGTATATTTATTATGTATATATAAATACACACACACACACACACATACATGTATATATTTCAGAAAAATGTTGTTTATATATTAAATATATTTATTTATAAAGTATATAGACATGGAAATATTTTCTGTATGTGCGTGTATTTATATATACATAAATATACACAGTACACATATATTGTGCAAACAAAAACTTTTATTTTGGATGCGATTTATCATTTGACAGCTCTAGTATTTTTATATATAATTTTATACATTTATAGAATTGTATATATTTTATATTTTCTTTTTTCACTTTATTTTGAGTAAAAGTTTTAGCAATTTTGTTGTTTTTGTCATTTTAACCAGTTTTTAAATTGTCCATACGGGTTTTATTTATTTGTTTTAGTTGATTTAATTTTAGTTTAGTGCTTCAAGTTTTGAAAATGAGAAATGCTTTTGCGTTTTGTATATTTATTGCATTTCTAAATATTTACTGGAATAATGAGGATATCTGGCAGCATCAGAGCAGCCGGCTCTAAATCGCTTCGGTTAATTAGTGATATTGTGTAGATTAATAGAGCTGTGAGTCACTGACGGTGCGTTTAATGAGAGCGAGACGCTTCACGCGGAGATGAAAGATCCATCCCAAAATGCCTTTAAAACTCCTCTAATGAAGGACTACAGGCTGACCGCACATGCACAGATTTGAAAGCTTAACTATAACGTGTTAACATAACTAACTAGTGACAATAATAACTCGTCTGTCACATCTGATCTTTCTTCTCACGTCATGATCACGTAAGCCAGGAGACATGATTAGATAATACAAAACTCACAACAATTACTGATAAAACAGCAGCACCTCAAACAGACCATTTCAACACATTTTTAATTCAAAAAGGTTTATAATTCCCTGCAAATGCGCAGTTCTTCCTCAGTATTTCCAGCACAAATATCTAAACAATTTTAAAATCAAGATGAGTTTACTGGAGATGCACAATGACAAAAGATAAGTGAAAATGAAGTGAGTTTATGTTTAAAATAAGAGCAAATATCTGTCAATAGGGTCAGAAAAATAAACAGAATTCAAAAGGATAACAAGTAAATTTTTCTGACTCCATCAGCAGATATTCGTTCTAGTTTTAAGCATAAACTTCACTTGAACACTTCATCTCTTCTGTCATTGTGCATCTCCAGTAAATGCATCTTGATTTATGAATGTTTAGATATTTGCACTGGGGGAAAAAAATAAAGGAGAGAGAAATGCCGCATAAGAACGTCAGTTTTGTGAATGTGAATCTGTAAGCAATCAACTTGACTGTAAACAGCATTCACTCATCTAAAGAAGTTTCTGGAGTGATTCTAAGAGCCTCTTCTATTAACTGCACACGCATCTCTCAAACATCTACTTTACAGCTTGAAGCGCCTCTGCGAGCTGTCCGTGTCAGTAAATAAACAGATTAGAGGAATAAACATCCCTCCTTCCCTCCATCACAGAGAGTCTGTGTGTTTCTGGAGCTTCATTTATCATTGATGTAGCTGTGAAGTGTGATCTTGCTCTCGATAGGCATCTTCAGACGGATCTGTCCTGAGAGACATCACTGATGAACCACAGTGTGCATGAAGATCAAGTGCACTACAGAGTGACCATCAGAGTACGAGAGTGTGGCCCATATTCCCAACGCCTGCCGCTATCAAATATTTATTCAGTGAAAGCGTTAATGAAATATTGAAGAAATAAAAGCAGCGGTGATGAGACCGGATGTTCTCGGGAATCACAGAAGGAGCGGCTTTGATTTAAGCATTAGCTTCATCAGCATTGATTCATGAGAACAGTGAAGAAACATGGAGTCACACAGAAACACGAGCTCAGATCACAGATGAGTGTTAATAACACAACGCATGCAATCATTCAGAACGCAGATTCAGTTCAGAATTATCTATAGTTTTAGTGTCCTAAAGCAGAACCAGTCAAACCAAATGAAGTATTTATCAAAAACAAGCCACTGCATATTACAAACCATATAAACCATCTTTAAAATATGTATTATAGAACTATATAAGCCATTTTAAATACATAATATCACAGACCAACATAAACCATTTTTAAATATCTAATATTAATAGAATATAAACCTTTTTTTTAAATATAGGCTTAATATTACAGACCAACATGTACCATTTTTTATTATATAATATTAATAGAACAATATAAACCTATTTTTAATATATAACATTACAGACCATATAAACAATTATATATATATATATATATATATATATATATATATATATATATATATATATATATATATATATATACACAGGTGCTGGTCAAATAATTAGAATATCATCAAAAGTTGATTTATTTCACTAATTCCATTCAAAAGTGAAACTTGTATATTATATTCATTCATTACACACAGACTGATATATTTCAAATGTTTATTTCTTTTAATTTTGATGATTAGAGCTTACAGCTCATGAAAGTCAAAAATCGGTATCTCAAAATATTAGAATATTTACATTTGAGTTTGAATAAATGACCATCCCTACAGTATAAATTCTGGGTATCTCTTGTTCTTTGAAACCACAATAATGGGAAGACTGCTGACTTGGCAATGATCCAGAAGACGAACATTGACACCCTCCACAAAGAGGGTAAGTCACAGAAGGTCATTACTGAAAGGTGTGGCTGTTTACAGAGTGCTGTATCAAAGCATATTAAATGCAAAGTTGACTGGAAGGAAGAATTTGGGTAGGAAAAGGTGCACAAGCAACAGGGATGACCGCAAGCTTGAGAATACAGTCAAGCAAAGCCGATTCAAACACTTGTGAGAGCTTCACAAGGAGAGAACTGAAGCTGGAGTCAGTGCATCAAGAGTCACCACGCTCAGACGTCTTCAGGAAAAGGGCTACCAAGCCACTTCTGAACCAGAGACAACGTCAGAAGCATCTTACCTGGAGTAAGTAAATTTTACATTTCATTTGGAAATCAAGGTCCCAGAGTCTGAAGGAAGAGTGGAGAGGCACAGAATCCATGTTGCTTGAAGTCCAGTGTGAAGTTTCCACAGTCAGTGATGATTTGGGCTGCCATGTCATCTGCTGGTGTTGGTCCACTGTGTTTTCTGATGTCCACAGTCAACGCAGCCATCTACCAGGAGATTTTAGAGCACTTCATGCTTCCTTCTGTTGACAAGCTTTATGGAGATGCAGATTTCATTTTCCAGCAGGACTTGGCACATGTACACAGTGCCAAAGCAACCAGTATCTGGTTTAAGGACCATGGTATCCCTGTTCTTAATTGGCCAGCAAACTCACCTGACCTGAACCCCATAGAAAATCTATGGAGTATTGTCAAGAGGAAGATGAGAGACACCAGACCCAACAATGCAGAAGAGCTGAAGGCCACTATCAGAGCAACCTGGGCTCTCATAACACCTGAGCAGTGCCACAGACTGATCGACTCCATGCCACGCCGCATTGCTGCAGTAATTCAGGCAAAAGGAGCCCCAACTAAGTATTGAGTGCTGTATGCTCATACTTTTCATTTCCATACTTTTCAGTTGGCCAAGATTTCTAAAAATCCTTTCTTTGTATTGGTCTTAAGTAATATTCTAATATTTTGAGATACTGATTTTTGACTTTCATGAGCTGTAAGCTCTAATCATCAAAATTAAAAGAAATAAACATTTGAAATATATCAGTCTGTGTGTAATGAATGAATATAATATACAAGTTTCACTTTTGAATGGAATTAGTGAAATAAATCAACTTTTGATGATATTCTAATTATATGACCAGCACCTGTATATATATATATATATATATATATATATATAAATAACTCTAGTGCACTGAAGCGATGCATGATGGTCCTGCTGCACAAACCGTGTTCACATGGGAATCACTGCTGCTGTCATAATGAGACACTATCATGTGATCTCTGGTGGAGCCTAAACGAGCCATTACTAAAGAATGACAAACATTTAATCCACATCCCTGATCTCACACACACACACGTTTGTTTTTGTGAAAAGTGGGGACATCCCATAGGCGTAATGGTTTTTATACTGTACTTACTGTATGTGCTATTGCCCTACACCAACCCTACACCTAAACCTAGAGACTGTGCATTTCAGCTTTCCCCAAAAAAACCTCATTCTGAGTGATTTATAAGCGTTTTGAAAAGTGGGGACATGGAGTAATGTCCTGAAAAGTCACCTTCTCCTTGTAATACCTGTCATACCCTTGTCATTATACACATCTATGTCCTCATTTGTCACAAAAACGTGCGCAAACACACACACTCAATCACACACGCGCACACACACACACAGTCACACACACACACACGCACAGAGCAGGCTGGCATGAGTATGTATTGGTGTATATAGTGTTGCTGAATAGGCAGCGAGTGGTTTTGATGATGTACATCTGATGTACACGCGCACACACACACACACACACACACACGTCTGCAATGTGTCAGGTTCTCAGAGACCTTGCTTGGGTAAAAAAATATTTTAAATGACTCTCACTTAATAAGAATAACATGCTGAAGTGTTGTGAAATACATGAAGACTGATTTCTTTTATAGGCTTTATGGACAGATAAGTTGTGAGTGACTCTTGAAGGACCAGCATCACATCCTCTTGTGCCACTGTTTGAAGAATGTATCTTCCAGAATCTGGCAGTAAGTTTTAGGAGCTCATTTTAGTTCATCTCCTATCCTGAAAAGACTGTCTTGCAGGATTGATTAAAATGAGCTCCTAAAACTTACTGCCAGATTCTGGAAGATACATTCTTCAAACAGTGGCACAAGAGGATGTGATGCTGGTCCTTCAAGAGTCACTCACAACTTATCTGTCCATAAAGCCTATAAAAGAAATCAGTCTTCATGTATTTCACAAAAAATATGACCAGAATATCAACTTGCCTAATAATTCTGCACACACTGTGTATATATATATATATATAATATAATTTTTTGGCTAAATTGTGCATCCCTGCATACAAGCACAACAAACAAGGAGCTCTTTAAAAACGGTTTAAATCGCAATAGCGATTTTTTCTTGTCTTGTTTTATTGGCAGACGAGGATGTTGTTCTCGTGTTGATGAACATCATTTCTCAGTTCATGTTGTGGATGCTGGTCCGTTATTGTTTTAAATGACTTGTGAGTTCTCTGTAAACGGGATGACAAGAAATAGATGAAGGAGAAAGAGGAAGCTGAGCTCATTTTAACTTTCTCTGTCGCATCTGTGGTTTATTGAGTCTGCGTCAACAAACACACGCACACGTGAAAAACTGAAGTCATATTGTTATTTAATAAACGCTGAATTTCTCTCGGATGCTGTTTCGAAGAAAATCAGTCATCAACCACGAGATGCTGCTTTTCTTTTCCTGTTTTTTTTTCTTTTTGGTTTCCTGTACATTGTGACACACAGGTGCAAATGGTGATGAGCCGGTGGAGATTGAACACAAAAGTAACAACGCATTCCATAAAAAGTAACTAAGTAATGCAATTAGTTACTTTTTTTTAAAGAAGTAACACAATATTGTAATGCATTACTTTTAAAAGTAACTTTCCCCCACACTGTGTGTGTGTGTGTGTGTGTGTGTGTGTGTGTGTGTGTGTGCGCGCTCATTAAGTGCTCATCAGGTCACTGCTCATTCACTGTATCTCACTGTCTTTGTATCAGAACTCCACATTAACATTCCTCGGCAGTCTAGAACATTCTGTGAAGCGCTGCTGCTTCTGCTGTCACCCGTCAGTGCTGCGCATGCAGAGAGGATATGTGCAGATACTCAGTTCATGAATTATTAATTTTTTGGGTGTTTGGTGAAAATCGTCATATGTAGTGAATTCCTTTTAACTTGAGAATGCAGCACTCTGTGTGTGTGTGTGTGTGTGTGTGTGTTAACTTGTTTTTCTATTCAGGTGGGGACTTAAACCTGAATACACCCAGACTCATGGGGACTTGTGTTACGGTGGGGACCTAAATTGAGGTCTCCACGGGTAAACAAGCTAATAAATCACACAGAATGAAGTTTTTTGAAAATCTGAAATAGCAGAAAGTCTCCTGTAAGGGGTAGGTTTAGGTGTAGGGTTGGTGTAGGACAATAGAATATACGGTCTGTACAGTAGAAGAAGCATTACACCTATGGAGAGTCCCCACAAGGATAGCAAACCACATTGCACTTCTGGAGACTCCAGGAAGGTTGCAGTTCTGGGAAATGATGGCGCTGGAGACTAAATGGTTCCTGGTGGTTTCTCACCTAATTCTTCACCTTAATTCTTAATTATTTTGCAGTTAAGGTGTCTTTTCCTCTCCACCTGTTTTTTCTGACCCTGCTGACCCAATGAGCATTTCGCTGCCCAATGGTCATGCCTTAACTTTGCTAATTCTATTATTGCATTAGTATTGCATCCTTCTCATGGGCATTTAATAATTGTTTTACTTTTATTCTTGAGTTCAATCTCTTTTTTGGCTCATTTTATCTGTAAAGGAAAACCTGCCTAATAATTCTGCACACCTGAAATAAGAAGTTTCTGACTATCAGCCTTCATGGACAATTATATATCACTTATAAATGATTAAATACAAAATCAATAGTAGTTATTAAGATTGATGTGGTTTGGAATTGGTCAAATGTTCTTGGAAAAAAATATGACCAGAATATCAACTTGCCTAATAATTCTGCACATAGTGTATATATATACATACATACATACATACATACATGCATACATACACACGAATATTAATGCAAAATAATATATATTAATATATATATATATATATATATATATATATATATATATATATATATATATATATATATATATATATATATATATATATATATTTTTTTTTTTTTTTTTTTAAATATTTATATTATATATTTTATATTGCATTTATATTATTATATATTTTATATTTTAATATAAATATTATTCTTTATTATTTTATATATATATATATATATATATATATAAAGTATTACTTGAATTAAAAAAATGCCATTTTGGCATTTAGAAGGCACATTTTAAACCAAGTCAATGTACAATAAAGGAAAATCAGCATTTCATCACAGAGCCAACAATACTGATTGCGTACAGTTCAAACTAAAATGTTTAACGATGTTCCAAAACCAGAACATGCAAGAGGACAAAAAAAAAAGTTTGATTCTTATAAACAGACTAAAATCAGCTGCAATCAAATGACAACGAGCAAAGCTAACATGATGATCGATTGAGTGTGATGTGAACTAAATCTGGTGCAAACATTGATTTCAAACATGCCACCCAAAATGCATCCTAATCCAAATATATATTCACATCAATAGAGATATAAACAGTGTCCATTAGCCAGTGATTCCCGCTGGATCTCGTGTGTCTGCGGCTGAAGAAAAGCAATCAGGAGCAGCAGCGCAATCTAGAAGCCTTTCAGAAACCTACTGTACGCTCAACCGGCCACTCAATGATAGATATAAAAGGAAAACAGACAGGAACTTACAGAAGTAGGGTCCTATGATTTCAATGATGCAGAAAATGTGGACGGATTCATGGAATCCAGTCATAAAAATAGAATTTACAGTATAATGCATAATGTCATGGAATGTGGATGAATAAACCAAAAGTAGGGCTGTACACTGAATCAAACAGTGATATGGACGAATGTCTGTGAATATTATTATAATAAATTATAATATTAAACAGATGAACCTCATTCTGAGAGTTGCTTCAGCAGCATTTCACCATTTCATTTGAGAAAACACAGAAACTCACAGATCTTTACTACAAATCGCCAAAATTAAAGTTTGGTTTAACTTGAAGAAATTATGACAAGTAAAACATTTTTTAAGGAATACCAAAATGTTTCTTTCACGTTTTAATTTAAACAGCAAATTTCTGTTCTGAATGAATCTTTTAAAAGATTCATTCAATTGTTAAAGGGGTCATCGGATGCAACAGGCACTTTTACAAGTTGTTTGAACATAAATGTGTGTCGGCAGTGTGTGTACACAACCACCCTATAATGATAAAAATCCACCCAATGGTTTTCTTTTAATCTACTAAAATCTTTACTCCTTTCTCAAATCGAGCCGATCTCAGATGCCTGTCTGTGAGACGTCACACGGACGAAGGCCGTTCCCACGATAGTTGATTGACAGCAGCGTTTCAGCACAGACTGGACTGGTGTTTAACCTCAGACCCGCCCTGAGTGAGCTGTCATCAGTTTGCCATTGTTTCGACGCCGGAGCAGATGTAGACAAGAATGACTCCTAAGTGATTGAGGTGTTTTGTTGTTGGATGTAATAATGAATATAGCAGTCGTCATTTACTCCTGACATCTGAAGACGCAGTGGATTACCTTTTTTCTGAAGGGAATGTGCCCCGATCTACCTACATGCATCTACGTTCGCGCAAATAATTTGTGATCCAGCTTCACCTCCAGAAGAAATCGCCTTTCTTAATAACGAGTAATTTAGCAAGTTTCACAATGAATGCGGCTAAAGTTTACCATCTCTCAGAGAGCGGCTCGGAAGAGAGGGGCAGGGTCAGCAGAGCTCATTTGCATTTAAAGCGGTATGCAACAATGAAAAGAAAAGCACTGAAAAGAGCTGTTTTTAGCAAGATAAAAATTGTGTTTTTTACACAATAGATACAATACAATAGAACATCTGAAAATAAATAAATACATCTCATAGGGCACTAATATTGTTAAAATTGTTATACATTATTAATGTTTCATGAACTCAGCTGATTAGAAATGTTATTTGATTATTAAAATTGAATAAAAATCATTCACACACACACACACACACACACACACACACACACACAGAGTAAATTATATGTTGGAGAAGCACTGCTTCTGCTCCAGGGTGAATGTGTTTGTTTCTTCTCTTTCTCACGGCTGTCTACAAAAATAAAGCTGCGTCTGATCTCAGTGAGGAGTATTTCATAAGACAACACACACACACACACACACTCTCTCACTCATGCACACACACACACACACACACTAGAGCGACTCAACAGCAGCAATGAAAAGCTCCCAATCAATAACTCCGGTTTAATTATGTTGATTAACAGATCAATAATAACATCACTTTGACTCATTACACTTTTGTTTGGAGACGTCTCAGGATTTCCCTCAGACTGTCATGAGCGGGTTATTACGGTTTACTACAACTAAAACAACAAATATTAACATTTTAGTTATTTGAAATTAAATAAACATTAACTGAAATAAAATGTTTCAAAAATCGTATTTTTTGTTTCATGTAGTTGCCAAATGCCAGGTTGCCAACATTTCTCATTTTAATTTAGTTTAACACACTAAAATAACTACATTTACTTTAAAATGTACTAAAATAACTAAAAGTTAAATTAAAATGAATATAAACTATAAAAACTTTTTCTTTTCTTTTTTTTTTTTTTTAAGTGAAAATGTTTTTCTTAAAACAAAATTACTAAAATAACTAAACTGGAAAATATTAAATAAAAAATGATGCAAAATATAAATAAAAACTATAACAGAATCTTGATTATATTAAAATAACACTTATTAACACATTTTTATAACACATTCTCATTGAGAGAATGATTGACAGCTGTGATGACATCACAACATCAATAAACGCATACTGCATAATTAATTGTGATTGGTCTGTGCTTTCCTGCATCTGTTGAATCATCTCTAGGAGTTTTTACACTGGCAGGGCAGAATCATGTTTTGATTCTTACAGACAGAAAGAGGAAACAGGATGCACACATCTTCACACATCTTAACCAATGACTCGCCATCATCATTATTATTCCCTGTCTGTCAGCTGACCTGTTACACATCCATTTACCACGGTTTCTCTGAGGTCACGACCTGCTTTACCTGCACTAATGTGATTAGTAAACATGAGATGAAAACAGCCTAACGAGCGCAATTTGATCTGCTCTTTAATGAATTACTTTTTTTGTGATCAACTTTTTATTGTCTTTTAAATATAACATAACATCCATTCAAAACAAACAAACAAAAATAAATAAATAAATAAAAATAATTTGAAGAGTCGAGTCAAAGAGGAGAGAGAAAGGGTGAAAAACATTGCCACGCATCAATAGTAATAGGTTTGGTCTTATTAATTTGTGCTGTTGAACATTCACAAATCACTGTTTTAATGAGGCTATTGATCCAATATGTGACCCTGGACCGCAAAACCAGCCATAAGGGTCTGAAATTGAGATTTATGCATCAACTGAAAGTTGAATAAATAGCTTTCCATTGATGTATGGTTTGTTATGATCGGACAATATTTGGCTGAGATACAACTATTTGAAAATCTGGAATCTGAGGGTGCAGAAAAATCTAAATATTGAGAAAATCACCTTTAAAGTTGTTCAAATGAAGTTCTTAGCAATGCATATTACTAATCAAAAATGAAGTTTTGATATATTTACGGTAAGAAATTTACAAAATATCTTCATGGAACATGATCTTTACTTAATATCCTAATGATTTTTGGCATAAAAGAAAAATGTATAATTTTGACCCATACAATGTATTGTTGGCTATTGCTGCAAATATAGCTGTGCTGCTTATGACTGCTTTTGTGCTGCAGGGTCATATATGTTTTTCCACACGTCGTCTTTGCAGCTGTAAAACCAGCAAACAACATTCTCTTTTGCATTGAGCTTATACAGAAACCAGAATCATCATTAAGAAGACACAAACATGGGTTAGCAAAGTAATCAATTTGTAGTAAGGAGGATTCATTATTACTTGATGCCACGACTGACGAGTGAAACGCAGTTACGTGAAATGAGGAAAGTTTCAGGGAATGACTCAGAATTATAAAAACACGTCAACTATCAAAAACTCCCACAAACGGCTTCAGCACAAGCAGAAACAGCAACTTTTAGTTGCTCAGTCATATTAGCAGCTTTGCTTTATCCGGCAAACTAATGCGAGCTGCTCCGGATAAACCCGTGCATAAAGCGCTGCCATCTGTCATAATGAATCCAAAACTCTTAATCAATACATCGCTGAACGGGTTAGTCCGGGCAAAAATAGCTCCATCAAGCAGAGCATAATCGTGCTGAGATTACGCCGCAGTTATAATCTGACGCGATTAAAGCCCAGCAAATCCAGCCTCAGCTCAGTTTCCTAACACATGCATTCAATACAACACAAATTAGATTTTTATAGCACATTTAAAACAACTGCCGTTCACCAAAGTGCTTTCCAGTATCAGTCACACAAATAAAATTAAACATTAAAATTTAAACACTGATCACTCTAATTAATTCTAAAAGCTCTACTAAAAAGGTATGATTTCAATCTAGACTTAAAAGCATCCTCAGATGGGGAAGATTTTAATATGCAGTTCCATAAATCGAGGAGAAAACCCCATCACGCTTTGATTTTAAACTCGTTTTAGGAACATGAAGAATCATCTGACTTAAACATCTCATGTCAAATCAAAAGGTCAACAATATATTTTGGGGCAACGCTTTTGTAGTAGTATATTTAATGCCATGTCAGCATCTTAGGCTATTTTCATGGCACAAACTATTTTTTTTTATAAATACAAGTACAACAAATGCAATAAAAACCAGCAAACAAACAAACACAAGATTCTGCAACGCTTTAAAAACCATCAACAAAACCATAAATTCAATTCTAAACTTTACATGCAACCAGCGTAAAGAAACCGAGACGGGTAATTGTCTCTTTCTCTCTTCTTTGTGCGAGTCAAAAGTCTGGCAGCAACATTTTCTACTAATTGAAGACGAGATAATCGACCCTGTGAAATACCTATACATACAAAATTACAGTAATCGATGCATGATGATACAAAAGGTATAGTCTCCAGGTCCTTAAAAGAGAGAATTGATAAAACAACACTAGTAACCTGTTTATCTAAAACTAAAGCTGAATCCATTATAACATCCAAATCCTTGACATGATCGGAAACGCTTATCTTCATACAGGCCAACCTACATTACTTATTTCCTTGGAAGTAGAAGAAGGTCCAAAGACAACACACTCACTTTTATTAGTATTAAGACGAAGGAAATTGCTTGCCAAACAGGCTCTTATCTCACCTAAACACTGAGCAAGTCCATCAAAGGATTGAGAGCCATTTGGATCTATTGGAATATTCACTGCATCTCGTCCGGAGAACTGCAGGCTATTTCCATCATTCGGCTGCAGACAGCGTTCCCAGGCTTTCAGAAAGACGGCAGACGCTCATTTGACCACTGCTTTCAGCCCATTATCTCAAGAACTCGCTCTCCACCACACAGCAATTTCAGCGTTCTGGATGGGTTTCAATTTTTACACAGCAATCAGGGCGACGGCTCTGTTTTTAACGGCTTGTTAAATGACGTGGAAAAGCAGATTTCACACCACACTGCTGGCAGATGCATAAACATGTTTATAAGGTCTGCTTCATTAATTATTCTGCAGAAGCAAAGCGCTGGTTCGTGGATTAAAAACGCCCATCAGATGGTCGATATTATTGCGATATGAAGTCTACGATACAATATCTATTGCAATATTTAAAAAGAAAAAAAAAGACAAATGAAGAATTGGGGAAAAAAATTAAATGTTGTATATTTTAAAGTTACATTATTCTATTTAGTGCACTTTGAGAGTTCAAAACTACTATGTTCTTAACTATGAATACTTAAGTCTGAAAAAAAAGTCAGTGAATTGACTTGTAGCTGAACTTTAAAGAGGACTCAATCCTCTTTTTATTTGTGATATACTGTCTCAGTCTAAATTACATTCACACTGGTGTTTTAGGAAGCCAAACAAATTAGAATGTTATTATTATTATTATAATGACAGTAGTAGCCATATATTGTAAAACAACTGCACTGTAAAATAAATGAAAATTTCATAGGTATATTATTTTTTGCTTTACACTACAGTAGGGGAATTATAATACTTCCTAATTACACTTGAAAGAGATATTTCGAATTCGGACTGCATTTAAAGCACTCGCTGTCAGCAATTCATACAGCACTTTAAGCTTTTATTTTGACAGAAACGGCAGTAGAGTTGTAGAGTGTAAACAGGCTTACAAAAACGCGTCTCACTACAAATCTAAGTTACAATTACTTCAGTTACTTTTTTTTTTTTAATATACACATTTAAATAGTGGCTGTCATAAAAACTTTATTCAAACATAAAACATTAAAGAATAGTAAAAAATTATGAATGTTATATGGTGCATATATTTAGCAAAATGCTCCTCTCTACAGTTTATTTTTCTAGCTGACTAATGAGTTTATGGTCACCGAATATGTTTTCTGAGGTAAATGGGATGTTACATGAATTGTTTACAAGCTGTTATATTGACGTATTTGTGCGGCTGAAACACTGATTAAGCGATTACACGAGACCGGATACGGATTGTAAAGTTGTACTCTTTCTTTTAACTTGCCTTCGGATGTTTAATCATGTTTATTTTGTGCTATAACTAGTATTAAAGCGGAAGAGATGATCAGTTCCTGCCTTGTCTGTTGAACTGAGGCACTATTAAACAGTGCCAAAACATTTGAATACTACAATACAATGGACATAAATTAAAATCTGAGACTTTGTTTCATATTAAAAGTACCAACACACAATGCTTATTGCGATTTATTGGATGGGAGGTGCCCTTCAATGTTGCGTCCATTAACTGAAAACAGGCTAGACTAATCAATTCTTGGGGTTTAAGAATCGATATCGTTCCATAAAAATGAGAATTGATTAAAAACAAAATATCAATATTTTTTACCCAGTCTTAATTACAACATCACGATATTGATAATATTGTTACATCACTACTTCCCACGCATGTGTGTCCAGCCTCACCTTCATCCGGATCGTTCCTCGCCGAGGCCTCCAGCAGAGCGATGCTCGCCGCGAAAGAAACCCTCCTGCGGTTCTCCAGCAGGTTCCCGTGGCCGCGCCGTTTGTCGGCCTTGCGCTTCTTGTTCTGCATTTCTTTCTCGTAGACGGCCCATCGCTTGAGCTGCTGCGTGCGTCGCTTCTGCGCGGCCCGGAGCCGCTCCAGACTGGGCACCTTATCCAGCTGCTGCAGCTCCGTCAGCAGCTCCAGGTGATTGGCCATGATGATGATGATGAGGGTGATGAAGGTGGTGATGAAGGTGAGGCGGTGAATCTAGCAGGGGCTGCAGCTCCCTGCCAAACCTCCACCCTTCATCCTGAACCTGGAGGAAGACACAGATTAGGGCTGTCAAAAAAAATTCGAAAATTCATCGAATTTAAAAATAAAAATCCACATTCAAATGCAAAATCGTTGCATTTGATTTTTCGGTGTGCGTCAGGTTGCCTTATCAGTGGTAGGTAAGATGCGATGACGATGTAGGTGTCGTTGCATTTTAATGCTTTTTTAGCCAATCCAGTTGAAGCCACTAGATGCGGCGCTGCTACATTGTTCATTCAAAATGTTGCAGGAAAAGAGAGCATCAATGCAGAGAAGATGTTGTTTACAGCAAAACTGAAACCAAGCCGTCCACACAGAACGCATATTTATCGCATTTTCTATAGAGACATCTATCACCGTTGCACTCGCGTCTCGCACAAGAGCGCCGCACGTTTAGAAAACCATGTAAAATGAATGTAAGTTCTTTTAAAAAACATGTCTTGAGACTTTATGGCGTTTTTCCCATCCCACTGCATCTCATGTTTTTAAATGAAAAAAGTACTCTTTGTGATTGGTTTTCGGTCCTTTGTATTAAACTGTACATACAGTACATACATGATGCTGTTTTGTTTCAAATTGTTTAAGCAACTTAATTATATACGTTTAGTTTTTTTTTAACATTATGCACTTTTTTCAAAGATAGTTGTGTTATTTTATTGCTTTGAAGAAACGGTCATTAGTAATATTTTGCTCGATGTACCCTCTTGTGGCCTCAGGAGAGAAGCCAAAAGCCCCTAACTGAAATTATGCCTTTTAAATTTGAATATAGATAATATTTAAGTACAAAATTCGAATTTAGTTTTTCAGCCATTTTGACAGCCCTGCTTGAGAATTATGATCCGATCCTGACAAGAACAAACACTCAAATCATGCATGCGGTTTAATGCAAAACACAAAGCAGCTCATAAAACCAGATCCACTGGGTTTAATGTGTGAAACTGTGATAAATCGCAGGGTAAAACCATTAACAGTTTAGTGTTTGTAATACAATGCCACTAGGTTTCTACAGTATAAAGTTCATCAGCAATTCTTTTATCACAAACAGTATTTCCTCTGCTATTTTGCTGCCGTTGGCTTCATGTTTGGAGAGCAGAAGATCAGATCTACACACACACACACACACACACAACACTAGATCACAGCGAACAATGTTCTTGTTTTTATGATGTTTCCTCATATGTGAAATGTGCTCTAATATTTAAATAAATTTTTATATTTATCAAAACATATCGGCATGGTGAAAACAACAAGTGAATTGATGATTAATGTACTTCTGCTCTAATACGCCACGTCCAAATGAAAACAGTCAGAAGAATCTGTTAAAAGGATGCGTTTAAATGCAATGCAATTAAATATACTGGGCTTAAAATAAAACAAAAATAATTAGTAATATGATAAAATAGGTTTATAAATATATAAATAAGATTTCTTGAAAGAAATGAATACTTTTATCCATCAAGGACACATTAAATTGATCAAAAGTAAAGACATTTATAATGTTACAAAAGATTTCTGTTTCAAATAAATGCTGTTCTTTTTAACTTTCTGTTCATCTGTGAATCATGAAAAATGAAATGTGTCACAGTTTCCACAAAAACATTGTGCAGCACGACTGTTTTCAACATTGATAATAATCAGAAATGTTTCTCAAGCAGCAAATCAGCATATTAGAATGATTTCTGAAGATCATGTGACACTGAAGACTGCAGTAATGATGCTGAAAATACAGCTGCGCATCACAGAAATAAATTACAGTTTAACAGATATTCACATAGAAAACAGCTGTTTTAAATTTTAATAATATTTCATAGTTTTTAATGCATTTTTGATCAAATAAATGCAGCCATGATGAGCAGAAGATATAGATATATATATATATATATATATATATATATATATATATATATATATTTATACACCCCACAAACACCAGCCCACAACATCCTGCTCTCATGAACACATGGAGCTGTTTGTATGGTGGATGTTGAAATTGTTCTATATAACTGCAGCAGCAGAGGTCCAATATAGCGCATGTCTTTCTGCTGTATGTGGGGATTTACCAAAGTCATTTATCAGGCCAAAGGCAGAGACCTTTTGAAGAACATGGATTTCACACATTACCGAGTAGATGAAGATGCCACACTCATCTCTGCTGCTGTGCAATTTTCTACTGGTGAAGTGGGCAAAGCTGCAACACACACACACAGAACTGTCACATCCTGTCACCACTGGACGCCTTCGATACACACACACACAAGCCTCACCATTTCCTGTGCTTATCGCCAAGACTGATCTCAAATACGCTCATCCTCCAGAGGCAAGAGCAGGTGAATCACGAGTGCAAGGGCCGCGTTTTCCACTTCTAGCCCACGACACACACACACACACACAACTTCCCCTCGCAGACGTCTGAACCTGTCACACACAGGTGACGCTCAGGACATACGCTCATTACCGACCAGATTCATTCTGCATCATTAACAGACAGCACATGCTTTCACACTCTTACCGTAAACTCTTCAGCAGTCGTCACTGATGTGTAAATGTGTTGATGTTCATCTGTGTGAAGCTTTAGTGTTAAACTTCTGGCCTGCACACACTTTATAGACCACAGTAAAAATCACAGAGTAAACATAGGATTAGAGGTTTGTGATATGGGTCTTCTACAATAATACTGTAATTGTTGTTTTGAACATGTGTGAGCTGACATTAGAGAGTAAAAACCAAACAAAATCACACCTTGAGAGCCCATGCACTGACTGTGTGATGTATTTCACGCTATAAAAAAATAAAGATTCTGTATCGGCATTTATGGTTCCATGAAGAACCTTTAACATACAGGTTGTTTAGATCATTCAAATATTTTTTTGCAATAATAAAAAATGGTTCTTTTAAGAACTGATCACTGAAAGGTTCTTTGTGGAACCAAAAAAGGTTCTTTGTGGAAACAAAAAAGGTTCTTCTAAGCAAAAAAAACTTTTGGAAGCTATTTTTAAGAGTGGAGTAGAACGCAGTTTTAATACCAACCAAATTTAGTTCTGCAAAAAACACAGTTTTTTCCAGTTTTTGAACAAATCATTTGAGTGAATGATTCAACGACTCACTCATTCAGACAAGGACCTGCCACCATACTAGTAATATTTTTTTTATTTTTTTAAGTTTTTATTTTGATCACTTAAATGTGTTAATTAAATGTAAGACTTTGACAAAAACCTTGCATACATTTAATAATTTTAGAAATAATTTACCCACATAAAGGTAAAAATGTCCCAGAAAATCAAAAAAATGGCTCTTAAACGCAGGGTAGGTGATTTCGGAGAAGCTAGCAATAGCAAGCTAGCTTTGAAAGCAAATAGGGTAGGACAGATGGAACAGCCTATCATAGCCCTCGGACCGAGGAATCTGATTGGACGAACATTTTATAGTCTTCAACAGATGATATAAATACATATAGGCTAAATACATTTAGAGCACTTCACCTAGTGATCGCTATTGGAATGTGAAGAAACTTTCAATCAGCAGAACAAAACATGTTTTTGAACCAAATCACCTGATCTGCCTTTAATGGAAAAATTAAATTATATCACTGCTGTACAGAATATGAAGAATATGAGAAGTCTGTGAGTCAGCAGTCCACGACAGGCCTAAACCTGTCAAAGCACCAGCACAAAAACACACTCGGAAAAATACTGAAACAAAATCTAAGAAAATATTGAGATCTAATTTTCTGTCAATAACAAACTCCCACGAGAGACTGCAACAGAGTGAGTGTGTGTGTGTGTGTGTGTGTGTGTGTGTGTGTGTGTGTGTGTGTGTGTGTGCGCTCATCAGTGAGAGTGCAGGTGTGCTGAGAGGACAACAGCATCAAAGACACACACACACACACACACACACACTGCTGCTGGGTCACACAAACCGCAGCTACTAGAACATGCAGTCAGCTTCAACCAGGACAAAAACATCAGATGCACAAATAAACCAGAGAATCAAACTCCAACAGCAGCAGCTCATTTCCCCGTTTGACCCCGTGACACTACTGCACCCATCAGTTACCTGAATAAACCTTTAGTCTTTAGTGTGAGGGGGAAAAAATGACCAAAACACATCAACAATGTGACATCACCATACGCAAATTTGCTCCAACACAATCCTCCCTCCTCAGAATGCCCCGCCCCCTAATTACAAACACCGCCCACTACTGACTAACTAAAGCAAGTCATAGAGAAGATAACTAAAGGCTACTGGTTATTTAAACCTTTGATATGCTCCACCCCAACTTTACATAACATTAAGAAACACAATCACATTCAGTAAATCACACGTTCAGATACGCTCATGAGCCTCAGCGATCACCGGCATCATCCAGAGATGAAGAAAGATGCAGATGCTGCTCTGAACCAACAATGAACAAGCGCTTGCCTCAGCACAGCTCATCAGACAAAGAACATTCCTGTATTTTCCTTTACAGCACTAAGCATTTTCACTGTACTTGGATGATGATGGTTTCTGCTTGGAAAAAAATCTGAGCAATATTATATACCTTTTGACAGCGTTTTATATGTAAATTACAACTGCAAAAATAAAACAAAAATTAAAAAAAGGAAAAGAATGACAACAAAAAAGCTTTTGTTAATGGCTTGATTTTTTTTTGTTGGTAACAAATCTCTTAGGTGACAAAAAAAAAAATTCTTATCTAAAAAGTGAAAATCTGAAAAGCTTAAAATGTTAAAATAATATTTACAATAATAATAATAATAATAATAATAATAATAAGTAAATTTAAAACATAATACAGAAAAAAAGAAACCAAATGGGTAAAAAAATAATAAAATAAAGCAGATTTCAAAGGCCTTTGCTAACCTGCATAGATTTTGTTGATATATATATATAAATAACACACACACACACACATGCATATATATACACATATAATATATATAATTTTAATCTAAAGAGCTCATTTTTTAAGTTTAATGTTTTTTTTTTTTTTTTACTATATTAAAAAAGTTTTTCGTTGGTGTCAAAACTGATTTAAGCAAAAAAAGTTTAAAAAAATTTAATAATAAAGATAAATAGAAATAAAAGATTTCATCGGGCTCTTGCTAACCTGCACTGTTCTCCGTGGGACTTTTAATATTTCATATGAATTTCATATCTGAGAGCAGATCACACAGGTTACGTCGAATCTAATCAACACCCAACCGTGTATTTCATCCCTACAGAAGATTCAGATCTGATTAGTGAAGCATCTCATTCAGGAACCCAAACCAGGATGATGGGATATAACGAGCGCTTCATATCTCATCAGCATCGTGTGTCAGACACTAGTGAATGTCAGCGGTGTTGGGTTAGCGCAGGTCAAGTTAACTCTGCTATTAATGTGTGATGTGTCAACAGTGCTGATCTGTTTAGAGGCTGTTTCCAGCACTTAACAACATTAGAGGCGCACACAAGAGCCGCCAGCGTACGCTGATCTAATAACAAGAGTGGTAATTACATTACCTGATGCACACACACACACACACACGTCACCTGGAAGGAGTTAATAAAGAAATGTTACATGCTAACCAGTCGAGAACTCCTGCGGGAAACTGGAGAAGAGCAGAGATGAGACTCCTTGACTCCCTCAACACGCTAATGAAAAGACACCAACATATCCTCATTTGATGTTTTTTTTCATTGAAATAACTATGTTTTTTCTTATCAGTTGTGTACATTAGGGTTGTATTTTACAGCTAATGTTGTTAAATTAATGTTTATTGCATTATTTCAGTTTCATGTGCGTTACCACGATGTCGTGTTTGTGTGAATGACACCATGTACCTTTATATGTTAATATTTAAAAGCTGCTTGTGATGAGCTTTGTTTAATCATGTGACTATCATCAGCACCTGCTTTTGGTGGTTATCAGTTTATTACAAAGGTACAAAACAGATTTCAGTACTTCGATAGGTTGGTATATTAACATTTTATCAGTTAATAAAATGATGTTTTTTAAATGTAAATTTAAATTCGTAAAACCTAAAATGTTTCTACCGTATTTTTTGCAACCACAGCTGCACAGAACACAGAAATATTAGATTGATGCAGACTGATTAAATCAGAAACGTACTAAACCATGCAAAGCTTTGAAAACAAAGCAACACTTTGTAATGAACTCTGTATCATACAGACAGCCAGTGTAGATTGAAATCTCAAATATATGGATATACAGTATATCTTACAAAGTCACTAACATCAAAGACAGTGTTGTAATTATATAAATATGCAATCTATGTGATCTTTTCCTAGTTTGCAGTAAACACTGCTTCACATGAATTACTGCGAGTTTGAGTCGCCTCTAACGAGCATTTAAAAATGCAACATGCAAAAACATCTTCCCTAGTCTGTACCGAGAAGTATTTATGAACCCTGCTGTCAACAAAAGAGAAGCATCAAACGGGAAGTTTACCTGTGGTTTTACGCTAAAATAAAAAAACTATGGTTTTTAAAGAAATACACATACAGTTTAGCTCATATATATATATATATATATATATATATATATATATATGACCCTGGACCACAAAACTAGTCTTAAGTGTCAATTTTTCAAACTGAGACATCATCTGAAAGCTGGATAAATAAGCTTTGTTATGATCGGACAATATTTGTCTGAGATACAACTATTTAAAAATCTGGAATCTGAGGGTGCAAAACAATCAAAATATTGAGAAAAATCACCTTTTGTCCAAATGAAGTTCTTAGCAATGCATATTACTAATCAGAAATGAAGTTTTGATATATTTACAGTAAGAAATGTACAAAATATCTTCATGGAACACGATCTTTACTTAATATCCTAATGATTTTTGGCATAAAAGAAAAATCTATAATTTTGACCCATACAATGTATTTTTGGCTATTGCTGCAAATATACCCCAGCGACTTAAGACTGGTTTTGTGGTCCAGGATCACACACACATATACATTTTTTTTTTCCTCAAGTCACCGGCCAATGGCAGATGTAACAAAATGTTAGGCAAAATGAGAATTTAATACGTTAAATCTTTCTCACACAAATAAAAAACACTCGATCAGTAAAGAAGTGTGATCAATTCAACAGGTAAGAAATATATAACAAACTAAATTTGAGGTATAAAAGACATTTTTGGATATCCAGTTTTTGGTTTTACTTATTTTAGTCTAAAATACACTACTGAATGAAATTAGTGTTAGGCCTAATCAAAACAGAATCAGATTTTGAATACAACTGAAACCCGGTTTTTTCTGAACTCATTGAGCAGATGCATCGTCTCTTTCGCTGTTCACGCCAGCTGAAGAAAACGAGTCAGGATTTAAACTTAGTCGTGACTCGTGACCCTGACCTCTTCAGAGCACACATGTGACCCTGAGCTCCTCACACACACACACACACTCTAGCAGTGTGTGTGGAAAAATGTGCGGTCAACACATCACAAAATAAACCCAGAGTGATCAGTCAGAAAACCACCATACACCGGTTTACTCTGTGAAAATGATCATATATCCTGCTTAATAATACAGCACTTCAATAAACAAACATGAAATATTGATTGGAGTTAAAATGACTATATGAGCAGACAGAGAGCATGTGTCATGATAGGAAAGACTGATGTGACCCTGGAGTACAGAAGCAGTCATAAGCAGCACAGGTATATTTGTAGCAATAGCCAACAATACACTGTATGGCTCAAAATTATCCATTTTTATTTTATGCCAAAAATCATTCATGTTCCGTGAAGATAGTTTGTACATTTCCTACCGTAAATGTATCAAAACTTAATTTTTGATTAGTAATATGCATGGCGAAGAACTTCATTTGAACAACTTTAAAGGTGATTCTCAATATTTAGATTTTTTTTAATACACAATAAAAGCGCTATATAAATGCTTCATTCATTCATTCATTCATTCATTCATATTTATGCACATACATGGAGGAAATCTCTGTCACTGATTAATTATATATTTATCTGCATCCGTTTCTGCTGATTCTGTTATTCTCTGTTATTTCTAAAGAATTCAAGATTTCTGCATGTAATGACAGTTTCTGCTTCAAGTCCTCGACAACTAGGACAAGAAATCCAGCCTGAATACATCAACCTTCAAGGACATCAGAGAGAGAGAGAGTGTGTGTGTGTGTGTGTGTGATTGTCAATGTTAGCTCAGGCTGTTTCTGGGTCAGTGTCTCCCCAGTTATCAGCCCAAACCAGGCCAGCTATAGAAAGACACAGAAAGTGAAAGAAAGCGCGGTGCTGCAGCAGCAGAAGAGCGGTGTGACGCTTTATCTCATCAGGTTAGAGGTGACACACGATTACCTGTGACGGGTGAAACGGCCATAACCAATCATTCTAATCATCTGTACCGATCAGAAGCAGCTTCTGTAGAAACACAGCGCTGCAGCTTATGGATTCATGCCTGTCAGACTGTAGTTAGAGCCTTTATGAATAATACATACAGACAATTAGATCAATACTAGCAGTTAAAATATCAGTCATCACATCAGCCTCAGATTCATGAGTATTTACTGAACCAAAAACAAATGCATGACCACAGAAATGTCACGCAAACTAATGGTGCGGCACAGATTTTGTTCATAGTTTCTTATCTGCTGATGATGGTGACATGAAATTACAGAAGACTTCAATTCTGTAAAATATCTGTAAATGCAAAAAAAAAAAAATAATAATAATTATTATATTTTGGCCACCTGAATTATTTATTATTTCCAGGTTGCAATTTTATGAAATTTAAAATTATCAAACACTCAAAAAAAAAAAAAAGTAATTATCAAAAGAGTTTTCTTTTCATTATAGTGAATAGTTACAAGTTTGAAAATGTAATATTTCAATAATTTAATGACACATTCACATGTTCACAGTTCTCTGATGTCAATTAAACATAAATCTAAAATTATTAATGAAATATTTTTATAAAATAAAATATTTAAGTGTTTTATTTTAAAGTGTTTTTATTTATTTTTTATTAGCTTTTCATCAACTTGAAAATCCCAGCTTGGGAAACTCTGCAATAAATGATTAAAACTTTAAATGGAAAACAGAATTTGGGAAAAACAAATAGGATTCAAAAGGCGCAGCTAACAAACTGTGACATAAAAACAAGCCAAACGGGTCACACCAACAGCGCTCCTGCATTACACCAAATGAAGCTCTCTCGAGTCCAGCGGCGCTGCATGGAAAAGCTGTGTGGAACGGGAAAGGCTTGTGTGTTTGTTTTGTCTATTTCAGGCTGCTGTGACCGCAGCGGTACATCACACACACTGAGCTCTGACATCACTGCAGCCGCTCATTTGGGAAAAAGATTGTGCTTTTATTTTTGAGAGATGTGACCACGCCAAACCCTCCACAGACTGACCATTGTTTGTGCTGCGACACGGCCGTCTGCCACGTAAAACACAGCCCAGTGTCCACCGGCTCAGAGTCTAACGGAGCGTTTGAATAGAAATCAACCAGAAACACAAACAGCTCACAACAGAATCCTGAATCATGAATTATGATTATGTAAAATGTTTTAATGACTGGCGGGCATAGAGAGCAGAAAACACGGATGGAATCCAATCATAAAACTGTAATTTACTGCATAACATGAAATGGCACAGAATTTGGCAAAATTTGGATTAATAAATCAAAGCAGTGATGTACACTTAATCCTGAACATTGTCTGTGGATATTAAAACATCAAACATCTGCTATTAAAATATGAAGTCTGCATGTTAATAAAGTTTACTGAAGCATTATTTTAAAATTAATATTCACAGTTTAATGTACAAGCTTTAATTTAAACAGTAAACCTGTAGTGCAAACTTTCTTAGCCAGTAAATGCAAAGAATTATTCAAATTTAATGTGATTTAATACTTGAAAATTCATTTAAAATTTAATTAAAAGATTTATGCACTCATTTGATTTATCCACTGTGACACTGCATTCACCGTAAAAGTTTTCAAATTCATGCATTTTCTGGAAATCGAACCCTAGTAACAACCGTGAACTTCCTAACTACACCCTAGCAACAACCCAGAACTCCCTGGCAACAACTCCAAACTCCCTAGCAACACCCGAGCAACAACTCCAAATTCCATAGCAACACCCGAGCAACAACCCAGCCCCGTGTTAAACTTTAAGGATTCCAATTTTTAATAATAATAATTTAAAAAACATCATATTAAATCATTTAAAAAAAATGAATCCAGAACCCAAATAAATAAAAAATAAATAAAATAATTCATAGGCCAATATTATTATTAAAGTTGTAATAAATTATTACATTTTTTAAGTTTTATGAAGTCAGTTGATTAGACATCCTGTTTGATTATTTAAATGTAATTAAACCATTTAAAGGGGTGGTTGATTGTTTCCCCCCCCCCCCCTAGGCTTGATTGTGTTTATGCAGTCTAACGTGTGTTAATGCTTCGTTTAAAAAAAAAGGCATTATTTTTCACATAATTTAGCTTTATTCTACACCGCTCTGTCGCTTCTCCTTTGAACGCGCCGATGATTTTTATCAGGGTTTGTGACGTCGTTGTAGTCCCTACCAGCAGTAATTGTAGGCATTAAACTGCCATAATTTTAAAAGACAACTTTCCGCGTCGTAACTTTGCAGATATTGTTTATGCTCAAACAGCAACGTTACACACTGAAATTGCAATCAACCACCCCTTTAAATAGAATCCAGAAAAATATTAAAATGGAAAACAGAATTAGGGGAAGACGAAAGAGATTTCGCAAGGACTCATCAACACACTTCCACAGGCGTCTCCGTCACGCTCCAGCGTTTCCTTATTGCTGCTCAATTCACATTTCCTGCCAACTCATCGGAGGCCATCAGTCGAAGCTTTACGACGATTAAGTCAGCGGCAGGCGCGTGCGGCAGACCTCCTCAACCGCTCTTCTAAATGTCAAATTAAATTGAAGGCATGCCGGCGATTCTCTCCAGATTTAAAGCTAATTAAAGAACACGAGCGAGAGCCGTCAGTCTCACGTCTGCTCCTGAAACGCAGGACACTGGGAACTAATCGCTCTCTTTTTGGCTGCTTTTAAAGGAGCAATGATTTCGCTTTCATTAATATTTCACACTGGATGGACGTCTCGACGCAGCGGGAGAACAAACCGGTTTCAAGACTCAAGTGGACAAAAAGCAAAAGCTTCAGAAGGCCATAAATGAATAAAAATACGGATACATGCAGGCGCAATCTCTTCTTGAATAGCGATGCCAGTCTGCAGAAGCCGCAGACGTCACGCACATGCATGCAGAATCACACACACACACACACACACATCTACTGCTCTGCTGACTGTCAAACACACACACACACACACTCCTCCAGCGGAGCCGCCTGGTACAGGAAGGCACTAGTGAAGGCTGCGAGAACAAAGCTCTCAATATATCTGACACCAAACCCCATTCAGCTTAACCCGTGGGGCAAATAAACAACAGACGTTATAGTGCAAGTCTGAAGAAGAGCAGATGTGTGAGAACCTCCAGACTGATAATGAAACTTCAGAAACCAAAGCCACACATGCAGAGGTGGGTAGAGTACCCAAAAACTGTACTCAAGTAAAAGTAAAAGTACTAATAGTCTGAATATTTACTTGAGTAAGAGTAAAAAAGTACCGGATAAAAAAACTACTCGAGTAGTTAGTTACTAGTTACTTTGGATCATATACTGAATATAGTGAATAATGTAGATCTATAGATATTTAGATAAAATGTGTGTGTATGTATATATATATATATATATACACACACACACACAAACAAACTGCCGTTCAAAATACTTTTAATGTTTTTTTTTTAAATTTAATTTATTTCAGTGATGCAAATCAGAATTTTTATCAGCCTGATTTATTATCAATGCTGTTCTTTTTTAGCTTTCTATTCATAAAAGAATCCTGAACAAAATGTCACAGGTTCCAAAAAATATTAAGCAGCAAAACTGTTCCCTGTTGAAAAAACCAGCATATGCTGGTAATGTATGTTTTGAAGCATGGGATGCTGGTTTGAGCTGATTTAAGCTGGTCCTTTGCTGGTTTATGCTGGTCCGCCCAGCTTAAACCATCATCTCAGCTTCAAAACATACCTAACCAGCATATGCTGTTTTTTTCAATAACACAATATATTTGAATGATTTCTGAAGGATCATACAACTCTGAAAACTGGAGTAACAGCTGATAAAAATTCTGATTTGCATCACTGAATTAAATTAAATTATATTTTAAAGCATATTAATTATGTATTATAAATGTATATATGTATATAACTTCTGACACGGAGAAGAAAATTTTCTCCTCGCATGACTGCTACAGAACATCTGAACATAACGAAACAAATGCACATTGACGTCTGTTCTGCAAAATGTAAACAAATGTAGCCTTTATTTCTGCAAGCGTAAATATTGTGAAAATATCAATATTAATTGTGTCTAGGCAAAGGCATTCCTCCTGGAACTAACACGGGTTTGGCGGGTGTTTATTTCATACTCTGTGATAGCTTAATGAATAAATTATACACTGTATTTAATGTGTAAGGTACATGTACAACAAACTGGTAATGTCATAGTGGTATCGTGTACTGTAATCGAATCTATACCTGTGGAACCGACAGCACACGCAGTGTTCATCTAATAAAGATCTTCATAGCTAGCAAACCATAGCCTTTGCAGATTTGCTTTCAACTGACTGAATATCCAAAGACACGTCTTCAGCGCTCTTGATGAACCGCTTCAGACGACTCAGCGCGTGCGGCAGGGAACTGAACGATTCATTCAAACTGATTCGCGAACCGATTCACTGGTCTGCCAACTGGTTTGATCAAGCCTTCGAACAGAATTGACTCAAAAGAATGAATCATTCGCGAACGGGCATCGCTCATTGCCCAGAAAAAAAGTAGACTGCGCGTTTGGAATAAATTGAAGGATTTTTAACTTGTACTGCATTAAGATAAAGTAACGAGAGGAGCGTCGCCCACAGTAATGAAGTAAAAGTACCGTTTTTTCACTAAAAATGTACTTGAGTAAGAGTAAAAGTACCCATTTTTAAATGTACTCTGAAAGTATTAGTTACCCAAAAAATTTACTCAAGTAAATGTAACTCGTTACTACCCACCTCTGCACACATGAGATTCACACCGTCGCCGTTACAGCAGTTACAGTCTCGTCATCAGGACCTTCACACTGTTTAATGCATTTTAACCCTGCACAAAGGAACATCCCACACGTGTCATTTTCAGGGTTAACAAAACTTTCCAAGAAAGAATGTTACGGTAAATCAACAGCCAATCACAAGCTGCTTTAATGCCTTATCAAAGTCGCAATACAACTGAAGTAGTGACATGATTGTGACGTGGATCTGAGTGTAACAGATTATCAAAAAAGAACAAATGTTGGGCGGGGCTTGTTCTGTGCATCAGCTGTTGATTGGATGTTCGGATGTGGGCGTGGCTCTTTTTAAAAAATGTATGCAGATGCGCGTGAGCTTGTAGGGATGGAGTTTAAGAGCATGAAATGATTGGAGAAATCTTGCATACGTCACCAGAGAAGAAGATCCGGTTATGACATTCTGATTAAACATTACCAGATTAAAACCTTTTTAAAAAATGAAACATATGCATGCATGACTTGTTCACAATATGATCTATAACATGCATCTATTTGCTTTGTACAGCCACAGAAAAACCATCAAATTTTTGTTTTGTTTCTGAAACAGTTAAAAATGTAGAGCAAGCACGTTAACTAGGGAGAAGAAAATGCTTTTTGACTTACTCAGAATGGATTCATATGGCCACAGACCACACAAGAAAATAAACTAGAAATGAGCAAATACCCAGAGCAAACCAAATGTGAACCGACTACCCCAGAAAAGCTCCTATGTTGTACAAATACACACGTTCACATGGAACACCATGTAAACAAACATAAAAAGGGTTAATTCACATCACTTCTGTCTTTGAAAGGTGAAGCACAACACTGAGGCCGACTGTTGTCTGATTGACGTGCAGACAATCAAAAAAAATCATCTAGATCTGTTAGCCCAACTTGACTTTGATTTCAGTGGACTAAAGCCTTAAAAAGATGTTACTGCTTCAGTCAAACTGAAACCATTCAAATGCATGTAATCTCACTTTAAGAGTCACATTACCTCACACAATCACCACGAGACACGTTCACTCCAGTTTACCACATTTGTGTAGGACTTACAGCATAAACGAGCCTGTTGAACTTGCTGAGTTTGTGAAATACCAGCATGAAGAAATTGATGACCCTTAAACCTCATCAGATCTGACTCGAGTGTTCTTATCAGAATTACATAACTAATGACATGCAATATGAGGCTGGTAGTAAAAATTATGAGGTACTGTTTATATTACTGGCACGTCTCACATTATGTTTCTGACTAAAGTCAACGAGATGCATGGTTAGTCTGCATTAGAATCAACGCTGACGCTGAATATTTCATGTAACTGCAGCAAACTGGGAAATGCATGCAATCTCTGAAGCACTTGTGTGTTTTGGCTCATGTTCACCCAACAACAATGCAAGGAAAAGTCTTCTACAAAGTCACTTTGGCACCAGCAGCTTCCTCACACACACACAAAGTTACCGGCCTGGCCCGTGATGTCACTTCCTGTACAGGATGTAAGGCTGTATCTGATTGGCTGAGAGGGTCATTAATAGCCCTCACATGGGGCAGAAACATATGTAAACACACTAATATACACACGGTCTGATGGGTAAAAGTCACAGCAGCCTGTGCAACATCAACCACCTCCTTCGTCAGACTTTGGTCACGACTAACAGCGTTCTGACATCCTTTTGACACATAAAACTAAAAAGCCCTTGTGTTGATGTGGGCAATGTTTGCCTGGAAAAGGAAAAACAACTAATTGTGTCATGGCTCAGCAAAAACAGAGATTTGTGTGGCGCTTGCTCTTCAGAGCAAAGTAGAGGTAGTTTATTGCAAATGCAACTAGTCGTCATAAAAATAACAAAACAAGCCTTTTCCAATCACTAAAATTTGTGTTGCATTGCAAAACACTTGCTGCAGCACTGCATCTGTAAACCTGCAGCAGATGCATCCATGCACTGACACTCACACAGTGTTTTAATCTCATCCACCCACGTTAAGCTGTAAAGCGCGCTGTAAACAGGTCTGTGCCCAGATTAAACTCGCGCTGCAAACCCGGGTCACGGTTCAACTCGATGTCTGCACCAAACGCAGCGCATGGATTACACAGCCGCAGGTGTTTGTGAAAATCCAGAGACGCCGCACTGCTCAGAAAACAGCTTTTGATGTCAATCACCGTGTGCGGAGCATATTAATTCATAAAGACGTCGTCTGGTTAACCCAGCCTGTTAATATCACACAAGTAACAATCTCGTTTCTGTTGCTGGAATTATTCAATAGCACAAACTCCTACGATAACACCACATCAAAACAAACACACACACACTCCCAAATCAACAACATCAGAGGATCACTGTGGGATATAACAGTCTCGACACTTTCGCATACCAACCGTTTACAGCTAATAATAATAATAATAATAATAGAGTGAGAAACAAACGGCCTGTTCACACCGAGACAGATACTCAGTGCAATAAACACTTAAACGGCTGTTAATGCATCTGTTCAGACCGACACGAACATATGCATGCTGTCAATGCAACAGATTTTTGCTTTCCATCACACTGCAAAGAAAACTAGCCGACCAATAGGATTCACACCTTTGGTCACATGCTCAGAAATGCTGCTGTTACGTAAAACCACAGCCTGGTGGCGCTGTATGTAGTATTTTACTAAGCAACAGTGAATAGCAGAGAAAGAATCTGGATCTGAATCATGGTGTTGTTTGATAAACATTTAGCGAATACAAAAATCTGAATTACGTGTTTGGAAACACAAATACTGTTCGTTACGTAGTTACGTAGCATTTTGTGTCTTGGAGTAACCAGGATATTTCTGCTTTTCTAAACGTTTTTGTTTCTAATTGTGCATTACCGTTTAGACCATCTCCCTTTTTTACGTATTGAGAAAATCGCATGCAAAAATTGGGACAAATTTAACAATTAAAGTCGCAATGAAACGGAACTAGCAACAAATAGTTTGCACCGAGACGTACATCTGAGTGCAACGGGTTATCAGAAAAAAAAAGAATAGGGCGGGGACTCGTTTCTGTCCATGGGTTGTTGATTGGATGTTGAGATGTGGGCGTGGCTCTCGAAACCAAAGGCGGAGCTTAATGTGAGCTTGCAGCTGATTGTAAGAAAGGGGCGGGGTTTTAGCGAACAAATGATTGGCAGATGTCACCAGAGAGAATCTGTCATTTCACAGAAATAAAATTACGATATAAAAAAGTAAAAATGACAAATTTGCATCGATGAATTGTTCACAATAAGATCAATGCATTGTGAATTTATATTTCATGCTGACTTTAAAATGAGGTACCGTCTGCAGCAGAGTAGATAAAATGCATCTGTCAGTGTGAGTGAGTGCATGCAGGACAGCGCCGCAGGTAGACACGCATGACGGAAAATTGTCAAGCGGATCAGACAAGCAGAACAGAACTCTTCCTCCAGCAGACGAAGGGTGTGGACCGTCTCCAAATCACACACACATGTACCTGAACACTTCATAAAGCCTTTAAAGGTCGCAAAAACTCTCACTAATGCACCTGATCAAAGCAGAAGCTCAAATGCCACTGAAGCCTTGCTGTTTAAAGGACAGCTCTGTGTAATCCTGAGCAGACATCTCGATTTAAAATGAGGAACATTCTTGAGCGAGGTTATCTGTCAGACAGGCATGTCAATATTAAAGAAGTCAAATAACACAAAACAACCCATTAAAGCCCTGAAGCCATTATCTGCACGAGGAAAAGGAAATGCAGCTCATGCAAACGATAAACACACTTTGTTCTGATGCTGATTTGTTTGGGCGCCAAAGAGAAATAATAAATCATGAGTGATTTTAGCAGAGCTGAAGAACATTAAGAGTCTAAGAGTCCATTAAAAAAAACACACAGTTTTGGGTCATTTACCCTGGTAAAACCAAGGCATTCTTTGAGGCACAATATAAATATCATTAAAACATGGTAATTCATATCATACCAAAATACCACGGTTTTACCACCTGACACCACCACGGAGACTCTACTTTTAACTTTGTTTACATTCCACAGATGATTTATAAGGAAACTAAACACAGGGTGTGACGAAAATATCAAATTCTGATAGTTGTCAAACCGTTACCATAATATACAAATACAATATCAAACACCACAAATAAGACCACATTAGTAGCCATTAACAACAACACAATTATTATCTGCAACAAAAACCAAATACGATGATAATTGTGACTCTGGAGCACAAAAGCAGTCATAAGCAGCACAGCTATATTTGCAGCAATAGCCAAAAATACATTGTATGGCTCAAAATTATACATTTTTCTTTTATGCCAAAAATCATAAGGATATTAAGATCATGTTCCATTAAGATATTTAGCAAATTTCCTACTGTAAATATATCAAAACTTCATTTTTGATTAGTAATATGCATTGCTAAGAACTTCATTTGAACAACTTTAAAGGTGATTTTTTTGCACCCTCAGATTCCAGATTTTCAAATAGTTGCATCTCAGCCAAATATTGTCCGATCCTAACAAACCATACATCAATGGAAAGATGATTTATTCAGCTTTCAGAATATGTATAAATCTCAATTATGTTAAAAACTGACCCTTATGACTGGTTTTGTGCTTCAGAGTCACAACGATTATGCTACAGTTCGTCGTTCCGATTCAAAACCGCGGCGCGATTCGCGTCTGAACGCATCGAGGACAAATAACGGTCCCGCGTATCGATTTATTGATTGATCACAGATCGATACTCACACAGACAGACAGACAACATCCCCCCAACAACTCTGACCGAACACACTCGCACAGAAACACAGCCGAAGCCGCAGCGCGTGGAAATGCCGCAGTAGAAAGTACGCGAGCAAACCGAGCCGTTTAACGGACACAAGCGTTCAGAAAGTTGCGAGAGGAACGACCTCCCTTCCTCCGCTCCCGTGTGTGACTCCGACAGCCGCCGAAGACGCGACAAACCGCGCTGTTTTCTCCAACAGTTTGAGCGGATTCCCGGGAAACGCGTTGTAGCGGCAGAATCCGCCGGTGACGTGTACGTGCTGCTTACTTACCGCGCGCGGAACGTCGTTGTATTCCAAACGTTAATCGCGGGAAAGTGCGCTGATGAAGCGGCGGACGCTGGAGAGATCGGTCTCCGGTCTGAAGTCACTCCTCCTGGGCGGGGCCAGACAGCGGCAGCGCGCTCACATCCTGCAGGAAATCACTCTCATCTTCTTCACATGTCTGTCTGTGGAAGTGCGTTCCACTTGTGTTACACTGTAACAGCGATACATTTGTAACGGCGGTGACAAATATCGGCCTGTATCAAGTAGATAAAACATTGTTTTGGGACATGTAGGCTACCATGTTTTGTTTTTTTAAGGAACTGATTTTAAATTGTACAAAGAACTTCAGGAAAACACTGAAAAGCATCGACATTAAACCTTATAAGTAACAAACGAAGCTAAAACAAGAGGGAAAAATAAAAATAAAATCAATACAATTGTAAATTGTAACAGCGATACATTTGTAAAGTTGATGACAAGCATCACCCGACAGATATCGGCCTGTAACAAGTAAATAACCACACTGACATAAAAATGGCAAGGTAAAACCTTGTTTTTGGTTATGTACCATGGAACTGATATTAAATTGTACAAAAAAAACTTCAGGAAAACACTGAAGAGCATCGACATTAAACCTTATTAGTAGCAAACGAAGCTAAAACAAGAGGGAAAAAATAAGAATAAATAAAAGTAAAATCTATACAATTTTAAATACACACAAAAACTTTATTTTTTAAAGTAAAAGTAGTAATAAATGAATACATAAACCTAGTACATGGATTAATATGGTAAGCATTCATTTTCTGACTTTATGAATACTATTATTATTATTCAACAACTTTAGTCCAGACTCATAGTCCATTAGCAAGAGACACACAATACATATTAAAAAAGACAGTTATACCAATACTTCCTCATATTTCATAACATTTTGTGTAATTTCTATGATTGGTTTCATGGTTAAGAAAACTCTTTTCTGTCTGCTGTTTTGTTGTTCATTTATTGATTGCCGAGGTTTCACAGCATAAACTAAAGAACACAAGCAGATGTACAGACTTAATATATAGTTAGGATAGAGAAAGCAATGGTTATAAAATAAAGAATATTAAACATTTGCTAGGTAGCACAGGTTTATTCATTTAAAGATTAAATAGCTTGGATGTATCGCTATATTTATTTCTCAAAAACACTAAATAATGATTGGCTGACTGAATTTATTAAGATGAATGTGAAATTCAGCAAGCAACATTAAAAGATTCATAATCAAGTAGCTTCCTCAATCTTTTTTTGTTGTTGTTGTTTTTTGATCTTAAGAAACCAAGCAACACATCCTTAAACAACACTGAAAAGCAAATTATGGTTTATAAACTTCTAAAAATCAGTCCAGAATAAAATCACAAAAAAGGAAGCACAGTTTCACTAGAAGCAAAACAAAAAACTTGTGGCTATATCTAATTTAAATCTTTATAAGTGCTTTGGCTGGGTGAAATCTATGTCATTTTTTTGTGCTAAATAATTATTCTTTTAAAATGTAAAAAAATATCAAATATAATGGGCTCCTTTCTGACACGTTGCCATTGAATTAAAACAATTAATATTTAATAACTTGATAAAAATGTTGAGGGGTAAAATGGAACAAAAACAGCGCTGGTTCCTATTAAAAAATAAGAAGAAGAAATAAAAAAGTGTAAAAGAATAAGAATAACATTGGAATTTAAAATTGCAATGTCTGTACAGTGAAAGAAATTAAACTTTTCGTGATGGGGAATCTGCACCATTCATTTCCTATTGAATTATGATATTTAATATGGACCTTTTTAAAATAGCTGAGAACAAAAACAATACTGGTTCCTAAAGAAGAAGAAAAAGCCCGGAATAGGAAGCTATGATAATTGTAATCTCAATTGATAATTGAAATGAACTTCTCCATTACTTCTCTTAAATTTCATGAGTGCTGATGAAGCTTTATTGAACATCATTTTGCAATACATGAATAGTCTGAGGCATGAGACCAGTGTTTATCCAAATGAAACAGATGCAAGAGAGAAAACAGCATTTGATATTCTACTGGTCTCGCCACATATCCCTAAAAACTAGGTCAGCACTGAGTGTGAGTGTGTGTATGTGTGTGTGTGTGTGTGTGTGTGTGTGTGTTTTGCACATCCTCTTAAGATGGTGACTGAGTGTAGCTCTCTTCAGTCTGTGCATATTTGATAAGCATCATCATCATCATCATCATCATCCTCTTCCGTCTCCTTCTCTTCTGCTGTATAATGTGTGTGTCACAGACAGACGTTTCCCCGCAGGGAGAGAGAGAGAGAGAGACGGGTGGAGGAGACATTAGTGAAGAAATGACTGTGATTATGGGATGCATATTTCAAACACGCTGGTTCTTATTTGAAATATTGCAACTAGCCTGGAAAGAGATGGGTTCATGTTTGCAGCATCATCCCTGATAGAGACGTACAGCTCGGTTTGTCTGCTAACAGTGCGTTATTTCATAAAATCTTGGCCTGACACTGAAACTAGAAAGACACACGAATGGTGCCGCATGTAACGTTCCATAACGCTGCAGATCACCCCGTCACCTGCGTCTCTAACAGTTGCTTTGCTGCGTATCGAGCGCTTCTGCAGCTAAACAGGCCCGTGAGGGTCCAAACAGGCACTTCATCAAAGCGTCCCATCGAGACCTTCAGCATGTCAGCATGTCTTAAATCATGTCCGTCTGCTTAAGCACCTTCCAGACGATCCATTACATATCGATTAGAGGCGCATTGATCGCAATTATGCACGTGCTTGTATTGTACTTGTGCTGATAGTAAATTGAGTTATGTCTGCACTGATCATAAACTACGCTAAAAGCTTCCTCAATCATAATCTCGGCCTGAAATTCTGCTTTAACCACAGTAATCTTTCTCTTATATCTTCATTTCACTGAAGGGTTTTCAGAGCAGAACGTGAAGACTGGACCGGAGCGCCACAACAACATGAACTGGGTTTGGTTTTGACACAAGCTCTTTGTCAGGTAAGACAGATGAGAATATGAATAGTTAAAGATGAGTTGTGTGTCTTAAAGCTCCTCTCCTCTCCAGCTGTCCTGGGCTCCTCAGAGATGCTCTCAGTTTCTGTCTGTCAGACTTCACGCAACTCTGAGCAGGTTTGGATTTTGGTTTCTTTATTTTGCTGTGTAGTCAAAGCCAGCAGTGGTAAATTCTCATGAATAAATCACACTGCGTTAACACAACACACACGCAACTGTAGTCTTCATTCAGGACACCTAATCTGTAACCTTATAATGCTAGTTAGATTTTATAAACACAGCAAACAGCTCTCTTCAGACAGATACTGTACACCCGTGACCATGTCTGCGTAGTTAGTCGTGTTTACTAAGACCTAAGCAACTACTCTAAACATATTTTCATTTGCAATTAAGCTGATGTTTTTATTCAAAGAGATTTTCATTGCATTCAAAGTAAACATTTGATCAGTTTATGCATTTCCTGTGAATCAAACCTGTGTTTGAGCTACAGGAATGAATACCCTAGCAACAGCCCAGAACTCCCAAGCAACAACCCAGAACTTCTTAGAAACGCCCTAGCAACAGCCAAGAACTCTCTAGGAACACCTGAACAACAACACAAAACTTCCTACAAATGTCCTAGCAACAGTCCATAACTCCCTAGCAACACCTGAACAACAACCCAGAACTTCCTAGAAATGCCTTTGCAGCAACCTAGAACTTCCTAGCAACAACCCAAAACTCCCTAGCAACACCTGAACAACAACCCAGAACTCTCTAGTAACGCCTGAACAATAACCCAGAACTTTCCAAAAATGCCCTAGCAACAACCCAGAACTTCCTAGCAACAACCCAAAACTCCCTGGCAACACCTGAACAACAACAACACAGAACTCCCAAGCAACAGCCTAGCAACAACCCAAAACACCCTTGCAACAAATAGAATAGAATAGTTAATAGAACTCCATAGTAATATCTGAACAATAACCCAGAACTTCCTAGAAAAGCCCTAACAACAACAATCTAGAACTTCCCAGAAATGCCCTAGCAACAACCCAAAACTCCCTAGCAACACATGAACAACAAACGAGAACTCTCTAGCAATGCCCTAAGAACAACCAAGAACTTCCTAGCAACAGCCCAGAACTCCCTAGAAACGCCCTAGCAACAACCCAGAACTCCCTAGCAACACATGAACAACAAACGAGAACTCTCTAGCAATGCCCTAAGAACAACCAAGAACTTCCTAGCAACAACCCAAAACTCCCTGGCAACACCTGAACAACAACAACACAGAACTCCCAAGCAACAGCCTAGCAACAACCCAAAACACCCTTGCAACAAATAGAATAGAATAGTTAATAGAACTCCATAGTAATATCTGAACAATAACCCAGAACTTCCTAGAAAAGCCCTAACAACAACAATCTAGAACTTCCTAGCAACACCCTAGCAACAGCCCAGAACTCCTTAGTAACACATGAGCAACAACCCAGAACTTCCTAGAAACGCCCTAGCAACAACCCAGAACTCCCTAGCAACACATGAACAACAAACGAGAACTCTCTAGCAATGCCCTAAGAACAACCAAGAGCTTCCTAGCAACACCCTAGCAACAGCCCAGAACTCCTTAGTAACACATGAGCAACAACCCAGAACTTCCTCGAAACGCCCCCTAGCAGCAACCCAAAACTCCCTGGCAACACCTGAACAACAACTACAACACAGAACTCCCTAGCAACAGCTCAGAACTCCTTAGTAACACATGAGCAACAACCCAGAACTTCCTAAAAACGCCCTAGCAACAACCCAAAACTCCCTGGCAACACCTGAACAACAACTACAACACAGAACTCCCTAGCAACAGCTCAGAACTCCTTAGTAACACATGAGCAACAACCCAGAACTTCCTAGAAACGCCCCCTAACAGCAACCCAAAACTCCCTGGCAACACCTGAACAACAACTACAACACAGAACTCCCTAGAAACAGCTCAGAACTCCTTAGTAACACATGAGCAACAACCCAGAACTTCCTAAAAACGCCCTAGCAACAACCCAAAACTCCCTGGCAACACCTGAACAACAACTACAACACAGAACTCCCTAGCAACAGCTCAGAACTCCTTAGTAACACATGAGCAACAACCCAGAACTTCCTAAAAACGCCCTAGCAACAACCCAAAACTCCCTGGCAACACCTGAACAACAACAACACAGAAATCCCTAGCAACAACTCAGAACTCCTTTGCAACACCTCAGCAACAACCCAAAACTCCCTGGCAATGCCCTGGCAACAATCCAAATCTCCTTGGCAACACCCTAGCAACAACCCAGAACTCCCTAGCAACTCATAGGCACACCTCACCTCACCTCCAGGGCTCTATTGTTTGAGGTATAGAAATGAACACCCTAGCAACAACCCAGAACTCCCTGGCAGCACCCAAGCAATGGCCCAAAACTCCCTAGCAACTAATCGGAAAACACCTTGCCTCATCTCCAGTGCTCTGCTGTTAGACCTACAGGAATGAACACCCAAGCGACAATCCAAAACTCCCTAGCAACATCCCAGAACTTTCTTCCTAGCAATAACCAAGAACTCTTTGGCAACACCATAGCAACCCGTCAGAACCCCTAAGCTACGTTGAAGTAAATATCATACGGCAGGTTTTGTTCAGAAGGTATTCAGTCATACTTTATATACTGAGCTTCATGAAGAGTTTTAAGCTTTGATTGATGTGCGATGAGCAGATAATAAAACAGCCTCTGATATTCATCTGTTACAGGGCACAGTCACCGGTGTTGATCTGCAGGGACTGTGTGAAACAGCAGCTGGCGTTTTAATGTAGGCTGTCACAGTGTGTTTTTTCAGTGTTGACCTTGAAGCACAACACAAATGTGACAGAGCCGATCATCATCAGAACCTTCTCCTGTTTGTAATTAGTCTTCAGATGATCAGCACAGTACAGTTATTGTTACTGATGTCACTCAGATCGTCGCGGCTCATTCCAATCAGTCCGGTCAGACACACTCATCAGTGACTCCTCATTAGGAACGGCTCAAAACATTTACATATTGATGAATGATTGATGTTCAGAGTCAGTGTAAATCAGTCATGTGTGGTCTGACTTCTAGAAGAGTGGAACACTGTGACTGTAATATATAGTGCCTGTATAGCAGCAAACAAAAAGACCCTAAACAGTGCAATTTAACAAAATTCACACATCATTTTGAATCATCAAGTATTATACTGCAATGAAACATGGCTTAATGTAATTGCTTTTAAACATCACTTGTGACCTCATTTTCTGTGTTGTTTTAAGTGCTCCACTTCCCTGAGCTCATCCTGATGCAGCTTCACTCTAAAAACTTCAAAAGAAACAGCGCCACCTAGTGCTTCAGCTCAATTACTACCACAAACAGGCTTCTGAACAGATGAAGCTTTATGCTGCTAAAAATATATATACAGTCATGGCCAAAAATATCAGCACCCTTGGTAAATATGATCAAAGGCAGCTGTGAAAATTAATCTGCATTGTTAATCCTTTTGATCTTTTATTTAAAAAATTCACAAAAATCTAACCTTTCATTGGATAATAAGAATTTAAACTGGGGGGAAATATCATTATGAAATAAGTGTTTTTCTCAAATACGGCACCCTTTTATTCAATACTTTTTGAAACCTCCATTTGTCAGTTTAACAGCTCTAAATGTTCTCCTATAATGCCTGATGAGGTTAGAGACACCTGACGAGAGATCAGAGACCATTCCTTCATCCAGAATCACTCCAGACTCCACGAGGTACTTTTTAAACCCATCTTGAGTGTTTGCTGCTAAAAAGCTGATTTTTTAGTTTCATCTGACCACAGAAGCCAGTCCCGTTTGAAGCTCCAGTCGTGTCTGATAACTGAATATGCTGGAGTTTGTTTTTGGATGAGCGAATTTTTAAAAAAAATTTCTTGAAACCCTCCCGAACAACATGTGCTGATGTAACTGCTGTTTGACTTTCTTTTTTTTATGGTTTTCTGACCCCGAGTCTCAACTATTTTCTGCAATTCTCCAGCTGTGGTCCTCGGAGAGTCTTTAGCCGCTCAAACTCTCCTCCTCACCGTGCATTAGGACGATATAGACACACGTCCTCTTCCAGGCAGTTTCGTAGCATTTTATGTTGATTGGAAATTCTTAATTATTGCCCTGATGCTGGAAATGGGAATTTTCACTGCTCCAGCTCTTTTCTTAAAGCCACTTCACTAATTTGTGAAGCTCAATTATCTTTTGCTGCACATCAGAACTATATTCTTTGGTTTTTCTCATTGTGATGATGATTAAGGAATTTGGGCTTTGTTTTCCCTCCTATTTATATTTCTGTGAAACAGGAAGCCATGGCGGGATAATTATATGTTCATAATCACCCTGGAGTGCTCAAAATTGTGAATATGAATGCGAATATACTTCAGAGATGTTTTACTCATAAGAATTTCTAGGGGTGCCAATAATTGTGGCCAATGTGTATTAGAGAAAAACATTTATTTCATAACGATATTTCCTCCAATTTGAAATTGTTATTATCCAATGAAAGGTTAGATTTTTGTGATTTTTTAATAAAAGATCAAAAGGATTAACAATGCAGATTAATTTTCACAGCCTTCTTTGATCATATTTACCAAGGATGCCAATATTTTTGGCCATGACTGTATATGTGCATATATATATATATATATATATGTGTGTGTGTGTGTGTGTGTGTGTGTGTGCAAAGAACACAATATATATATATATATATATATATATATATACATAATATATTATGTTCTTCACAAAAGTAAAATAATGAATGCATTTGGATTCATGCATTAAACATTTATGTATATACATTGTATACATGTATACATTTATAATAACATGAAAATAAATGTTGGCTGGCATAATCAGTCAGTAGCAGAATATTTACACATTACAGATAAATCCTACAGTACAAACAGATATGAGTTTACTGAACTATGGTGGATATTTTATGACAAGGGCGCCACCTTCAGGAATGATATCAAACTACACACACAATCGAAGTTTCTCTCTCTCTCTTTCTCACACACACACACACACACACACACACACACACAGAGACAGAGAGAGAGAGAGAGAGAGAGATACAGACCTGCTGCAGCTTAATCCAGTTTTTTGCCTTCAAAATCCAAACTAGTGCATGGTAATATTTCTGAAATAGATCTAGTTGTGCTTTATTAATGTCTTGTAAGGGATTTCAATCTTATTTCATTTTTAATTTTTTCATTCAGTAAAAGTATTTGCTCTCCATAAAAGAACAAAAGCAGGACAGGAGGAAATGATCAGCTGTTGTCTTTGTGTTTACTTCTGTTTCTGCTGTTCATTATACTCCAGAATCACCTTCCTGTGTCTGTAATCACTTCAGATGCATTAGAGGTTTTTGTGACACAGTCCAGCATTTGCACAGACACAGAATGTGACAGAGCTCAGATCCAGTTTTTGTTTCCATTTCTATCAATAAGCATTCTTTAACCTACAAAACGTGTGTATAATCTCAGTTCTTTATCTTTATCCTAAAAGTTTTTCAGTTTTATGATATAGACTGAAACACAGTGTGTTTGACATACGGATATTTTAATAATGGAATAATAATGGAACTGTTTAAAGATTTTTTTTATTTTTATTTTTTGCCTATAATCTGTCATCAGATCTGAAGGTACCAGGTTTCAGGTCAGTGTTTCAGTGATCAGCTTTTGTATAATTTTCTCTGTCGGCCGCTGGTGAATGAGGCTAATCCATGTATGGATCTCAAACTGAAGCAATCCAGCAGAGATTTGGTAAAAATAGCCACATCTGAACAGAGGCCTTTGTGTGGCTCTTTATGTAACAGAAGCTGCAAGTGCTTTTGTCGACAATATGAAATATCGCTTGTGTAAAGCAAATACACAATCACCTCGGGGAACGACCAGAAATACTCTCAACACTCTCTGTTTACGGCATGTATTGAGTGTGCACTTTCATCCTCTTGCGGGCCGGTGAACTGAGAGTCACTCACGTGCAGGACAGACGTACAGCTGACAGATGCAGCGCAGAGAATCCCCTTACATGTGCTGCTTACACTAATACACACACGTCAGCCAACACAAACGCACTTACAAAACATCACAACTAACATGCTGTTCTGTTGTAGATGATCTTGTTCCAATCATATAGAGAAAATCTGCACATAAAACACCAATCACATATAGAGTAGATTACAGTTCAGTCTTCATCAGAACACAGCTGTTCTTGCACAAAAGCATCAGGATCCCATTGTGTGTACTATACTGCCGCTTACTATAGTAACAGTGTGTGTACTGTACTGCCAGTTACTATAGTAACAGTGTGTACTGTACTGCCAGTTACTATAGTAACAGTGTGTGTACTGTACTGCCAGTTACTATAGTAACAGTGTGTGTGTGTGTGTGTGTGTGTGTGTGTGTACTATACTGACGCTTACTATAGTAACAGTGTGTGTACTGTACTGCCAGTTACTATAGTAACAGTGTGTGTACTGTACTGCCAGTTACTATAGTAACAGTGTGTACTGTACTGCCAGTTACTATAGTAACAGTGTGTGTACTATACTGCCGCTTACTATAGTAACAGTGTGTGTACTGTACTGCCAGTTACTAGAGTAACAGTGTGTGTACTGTTCTGCCACTTACTATACTATACTCCCACTTACTATAGTAACAGCGTGAGTACTATATACTGCCAGTTACTATAATAACAGTGTCTGTACTATAGTAACAGTGTGTGTACAATTCTGAGGGTTCCCATATTAACAGTGTGGGTGGGTACTATCCTGCAGGTTACCATAGTAACAGTGTGTACCATAGCAACATTGTGAGTGTACTATTCAGAGGGTTACCACAGTAATAGTGTGTGTACAACAGTAAAAGTGTCTGTACTATTTTATAGGGTAGCAATAGTCACAGTGTACTATACTGCAGGTTACCATAGTAACAGTATGTGTGCTACAGTAGCAGTGAGTGTACTATGCTGTGGATTACTATAGTAACAGTGTGTACTGTACCCAAGGTTGCCATAGTAACAGTGTGTGAGTGGGTGTGGCCCAAAGCTTCACCAAGGTCTGAGCTGGAACAATGGAAGGAAACAGCCGGGCCGTTAATCTCACACACACACACACACACACACATGCACATAGTTACAGCTCACTGCCTTTAGTCAAAGACACTGAAGTGAAAAAGCAAACAAAAACAGGAAGTCAGGCTGAATTTGATCTGTAAAAGAGAAATGAGGGATAAAGACACGTTACGGTATAAACACAGAGCATGAGAGAAGAGTGCGGATGGACTGAAACAGATATGAGTGAGAATATTCAGATGAACAAGTTGTTATTAAATATACAGTTTTATTTACAGTATGTTTCAAAGCAGCTTTACAGAGGATTGCGGTGAGCAACACAAAGCGGAATCAAGGGAAAAACTACTTAAGATGTTCAAGTAGATGAGGAAGAAACATCAACATCCTCCCTGCTGCCACATATTTAAACAAATATGATTTATCTCTCATCACTGAATCAACCTGAATACATTCATTTATACCAACAAAACACATTTTTTATGGGTTACATATTTTTTAAGATAATAATTGCAGGTTGCCATTTTTACAGTGTACACACTTATAACACTACTGATTGTCGTAATGTCGAGGTATTTACATACAATTTAAAATAATACTGTTGACATTTATGGTTTTATTTGTTTATTAATTTTACGCCAGCAAAAAATAAATAAATAATAATAATTACTTAAAAAAAAAAAAAAAAAAAAAAAACCTTAATAATAATGAGCTTCTTTGTGAGAATCTTGCAAAGGTCACGGTCAAACTACCTGGCGCGTGACACACACACACACACACGCACGCACTCACGCACGCCGTGACGTCACGCGATGATGAGGGCCTCAGCACCATCTGTCTGTCAGACAATAGCGGCTCCTGCTTCTGTGTGTCCGCGACATCATCAGCGATATTAACGATAACAACGCACCGGAGCGACACGGGACTCGACTCACAGGTCAGATCACAGTCACTATTTCTGCTTCGGAAATGTCATGTATTTGTAATACTAGCGCTTTTTGACGGTTGCTATGGGCAGGAGACCTGTTGCTATGGAGCGCGCGCTATCAATACAACACTGTCTTTGTCCGGCTGCAGACAATAAACATGAAAATCTGCATGATGCAGCGATGCATGCGAGTCTGCTGCTCGAGGGCTTCTCCTTCACACCTCGCCAGATCTGATGCAGCTCTTTGAAGAAACAGAAACAGACACAAATGTATCACTGGCTGTCGTTTGTGACACAATTGTATCAGTGTGTATCTCGCGGTTAAGGCTTTCTTTTTGATTTGATTGATTTCTATAAGGAACTGTTTGGGTTTGGGTGATTGCTGATGTTCTGACCGCTGCAGAACACCGCTGGACTGAGAACAATTACAGAAATGCATTTCTCACAAGACAAATTAGACACTTGAATGAAAGTGAAAACATCTGAGTAATGTTTCCTTGTAGGATCATACACTGTAAAAATGATTTTCGAAGGTGTAAATGAAGAAGGGACAAAAGCTGTACCCTTTCAAAAGAAACACTTCTGTACCTTATTTACCCCTAAAATTTGCATTTTAGCGTCTTAAAGGTAGATATTAGTATCTAAATGGTCCTCTGGAAAGGATACCGTCCCAGAGGAGTATGTTTAACAAGAAAACACTATTGCAGTCTACTTAAAAATGGCACATTTAATTCAGTGTTACTTGCCAGAAATAGACATTTCTGATTGGTTTTGTTTTTCAGTGTAGAATGAGGTATAAAAGGATCAAACTGAAACAGTGGGATGTCAGGTGTGTTTGAGGTTAAAAGCTACATATTAGTATCTAAATGGGACGTATTAATACATTTTGAAAGTGACAGCTTTTGTACCTTTTTTTTTTCCTGAAAGTAAACGATTGAGTATGTTTAACAAGAAAATACTATTTCAGTCTGCTTTCACATTTAATTCAGTGTGTTGCTGGTTCTTTGTAGTTATTTATTTAATTTACTAGCAATTTGTGAGGAATGAAAGGATAAAGCTGAAATGTCAGGTGTGTTTGTCCTGCGAGAGTCCAGATGTCTCCGGATCATTCTGCTGGTCAGGGAACAGCGTTCGTGTTGTCTGTCATGTCTGGATCATTTTAAGTGAAATGAAGGAGAAGTTGACAGACGAGACGAGTGATGGGATTAACTGCTGAGCTGCAGAGAAACTAGTTATTACACACATACTCGCTGCACTACAGATAATAACACAGAAAACGCTTTGATTAATAAAGCACTGCGAGACTCTTTAAAGATCAAGAATACCATACAGTGTATGTCTGCTTCTATAACACTTATAGTTTTTTTTCTCTGAATGCATGTTTTTAAATTATGATGCACCTATAGGATTTCCTTACTTTTGTATATCTTTGCTGGTTTGTTGAATTGTCAAATATTTGATGAATACTTTCAGCTACTAATATGAGTGTAATGCTCGACACATTTGGCAGTCTTCGCATCCATCTCTCATATTTTCCTCTCGGATTCAGTGGAGAGCTGCAGATGAGTCACTAACTAGCTGCAGTAAAGTAGTTTAGTCTGTTATTGGCCATCTGCGGGCTGTTTTGTGTCCATCGCAGCAGGCACCAGTCTCTCTGAAGAGGCTTTCACATGAGAATCTGAATCTGGAGAAACTGCCAAACAGAAGATCAGCACAATGTGTGTGTGTGTGTGTGTGTGTGTGTGTGTGTGTGTGTCTCTCACGTGCCACACTGATAATTGGCTTCAGACGCTGGCCAATCTCTGCTGCTGTAAGACGGATGAAACGCTCACCTTAACAAACTCAGACACTAGGGAAAGAGGTCTGCACAGGTGAAAGCTGTTGTCTTAGTCTGGTTAACTGGATACAATTACATTTACATTTAATCATTTAGCAGACGCTTTTATCCATGCATACAATGATTATATGCAAGACCCAGAGGTTTTATTGTCTGTCTTGATTTTGCAATCTTACTCTAAGCAGTTGAGCGTGTTTTCAGCGTGTAAATTCCACATCGATGCGACACTGATGTTTTTAAACAGGAATCAAATTCCTAATGACTGTGGTTAAATACTAGAACTTCATATCATGCACAACATGATTCAAATATTTGTAAAATGAATAGAAACTATTTGCAGCACAGAGAACGGAAAATAAAAATGAAAGTATTAAAGAGAAGCATTGTTCAGTAAATATTTACATACGTTACTATTCAAAATAATTTTTTATTAATATAAAAAATATTATTAATACTGAAATATTATTACAATGTAAAATAGCTGTTTTCTATGTGAATATGTGTTAAACTGTAATTTATTTCTGTGATGCGCAGCTGTATTTTCAGCATCATTACTGCAGTCTTCAGCGTCACATGATCTTCAGAAATCATTCTAATATACTGATTTGCTGCAAAAGAAACACTTCTGATTATTATCAATGTTGAAAACAGTTCAATATTTTTGTGGAAACCGTGATACATTTTATTTTTCAGGATTCACAGATGAATAGAATTGATTTGAAATAGAAATCTACTGTAACGTTATAAATGTCTTTACTGTCACTTTTGATCAATTTAATGCATCCTTGATGAATAGACGTATTTAATGTTTGAACAGTGTTTGATACTCATCCGTGTGTTTTCATGCTGCACAGCGACAGAAACCACCACAGTATTTTCCAGTGGGAAACGCACTGCTTTTGGCCTGTTACGTATCCTATTTTTTGTCCCACAGTGAAGAAACGGTTCATCTGATTAGTTGATGTAGAAGTGTGTCACAAGTCTATTAATTCCAGCAAATTATTCCTTCAAACAAAGAGCTCCGTTTTCCTGAAGATTGTGCAATTTCAAGCGATCAGATTATGATCCTGAGCTGTGAGCGACTCAGTTTGAGCTCATTCGAGCCGGAGAAGGTCCATGGAGCAGCAGCGACTGTTGATTTTGGAGATTTTTCTGTTTAGTTTGATTCTGAATGTACTGGTTTTAGACTGGAAACATCCAGTTTTGATTGCCTCAACCAGTTTATCTTGAGGTTCATCAGTGCTTAGCTGAAGTTTGGGAAGTCAAGCTAGTTAAAGAGTGAGATATTCCCCCACATCTCGTCCTCTGTTTCCCGTGTTGTGGCATTGGTCCGCTCTTCCTGTCGCAGGATGCTGGGCTGCGCTGATGTTCCTGTGCGGAGCGTTCTGGCTCTGATGTGTTTACACGCTGAGGAGCTCACAGGCGCTCGACGCGGTCAGCTGCGGACTCCTGCCCTCCGCAGGACCAGCGGCACCAAGAACCAGAGCAGGATGCCGTGGGGAAGAAACGCGGGTCAGTCGCGGCTGCTGAGCAAAACGGCTGGACACGCTCCTGTCAGGTATGAGCGACGGAGAACACGGGGCACTGGACGCAGGACCAGGCGATACGGCAAAAAACTGAATCATTTGACCAATTGTGACCCTGGACCACAAAACCAGTCATAAGTGTCAATTTTGTGAAATTAAGATTTATATATAATCTGATAAAAAAAATCAAAATATTGATAAAATCTCCTTTAAAATTGTTCAAATGAAGTTCTTAGCAATGCATATTACTAATCAAAAATGAAGTTTTGATATATTTCCGGTAGGAAATTTACAAAATATCTTCATGGAACATGATCTTCACTTAATATCCTAATGATTTTTGGCATAAAAGAAAAATGACCCATGCAATGTATTGTTGGCTATTTCTACAAATATACCTGTGCTGCTTATGACTGCTTTTGTGCATACACTACAATTTAGATTTTTTAACATTGAACTAGTCGACTTAAAAATGTAACTACAATATGATTATTATTTATCGAGCATCTGGTTAAAGAAAGTTCTGTTCCAAGTGCAGCAAATTCACAAATGTTATATATCTATATCTTTACAGAAAATTTGCATGAAATGTGAAGGCGAATACATGTTATGTTCAGAAATAATGTAAAGTAATAAAAATGCTAAATATGTCATTGATAAAATATAGACAGTCAATTCTAAATTCAAAACGACAGCAGTAGTCTATTATTAACAGTAAATGCTTTGTAAAAATGTTATGCAAGCATGCAATATTAAACTCTTAATTGTTATCATTGGTGTATTGACAATGTGTCTAATTTTAACATTTGCTAATATTTTTATTCAAAACTGTGATTCCTCGATTAAAAAAAAAAAAAAAATGAAATCATGGCAAAACATTACATTCAAATGAATCAGTAAAATCTGCTAAAAAATCACCAGCCCTAACTAAACACCAGTCTACTAGTTAACCTGATTATCACACTGTTCTTAAAGTCAAGTCAAGTTGGTTTTAGAAACAAGTTAAACGCTACAGAAATGATGTAAGAATAGTAAGACTGGATCGAATGCTGCATGACTCATTTTCTTGCATAACGAGTAAACCTGGTTGGCGGTTCACATTACTTAACTGTTGAACTCTGCAAACTATAAGAAGCTTTCCAAGTGCAATCTGGATTAAGACTGAAAGCAAGACGCAGTCAGTGAGTGTGAAGCAGATTAGAGGCGATCTGTCTGCGGAGACTCAGAGACTAAAGCTAACGATGCTGCTAACTTTGGTTTTAGATGCTCGGATGTTTCCAAATAGTGCAGTTTTTCCAATCACAAGCTACTGTACTTTTACAACAATGTGTTACCGAGCAATTTTCGGGTTTTTCTCATGTTGCAATGATACAATTTTACTTGAAAACATTTTAATATTTTAGGATAATCAAAACCAGCACTGTGCAAAGCCAAGTTAGTGTGCGGACCGAATCATTTTAATGAATTTAGTGTTGCATATAAATGAATTCACTAGTTATGAATTCGGTTAGTATATCATTATGTTATATTCACTGGGATATTTCTAGTCTTTTAGTGTAAATGTATCAGCTGCAAGGTTGTGACTGTAGTCCAGATGGTATTTTTGTGCTGCGATTCAAAAAAGAAATATCATTAAGAACATAATGTCTATAATGCATGAAGTAGATTAGGTTGTATAGGAGCCAACTGCAGTTTAATTGTTCTGAGTAGTTTGTATATAATGGTAGTGTAACCTTTAGTGTTCATTCTGTGCTTTTGTTCTCTCGCTCTATAAAAGTCAGGTTATTGTGGCGTGTTGTATGGACAACAATGAATCTCAACATGTGTGTGTGTGGGGAAATTCAGGTTTAAAAATAAGCTGACCGTTCTTCCGGCCTCAGGACCTGAAGCAAAAAAACAAGCATGAATATCTTCATTCCATCAGCAGAAGAGCAGAGCTTGATCTAGATTACTCGAGCTGTGTTGTGTGTGTATTCAGTGTCTCGTGTGTTTGTAGCATTTCTCGAGTTTTAATGCACATTTAATCATTGTGGAGAGAGAACTAGCAGCTGAGATTGAACAGAACAATGAAATGTGTATCTGCGTCATTCAGCTTCCTGTTAGCGTTAGCAGGAGATTCTTTAAGCGCACTACTGACAGATTTAACGAGCGATGGCAGACCTGCGTCCGCATTAAAGACACAAGTATGCCTGTGAAAATATGAGGAAGATGCTAACGATGATGACAACAAGCAGAACTTCATGAGATCCGAGTGCATCCGTGAATATTGTCAAAGTGTAAAAAAAGAGAGGAGAAGAGATTAACATCTTTTGTTCATCAGTATTTCAGATTTACATTTATGCAGATGTTTTTATCCAAAGTGTATTCAAAATGCACATTTTATCAGATCCTGCTTTCCCTGGGAATCGAACCCATTACCCTGGTGTTGCCAGCCTCATGATAGTAATGCAGTATGTGTTTATGCACAAAGTGTTTATTTTTTGGCACTGTACTGTTTGGTGAACAATTTTTTTTAAAATGGTAAACATTGCATCACTCAATTTGTATCAGCTCACAAATAATGCACGAATAGCAGTTATAAAAGAATTATAAATACAGTTTTAGAGTTCAGTCTCTGCAGAAAGAGCCACAGAAGGTGTCATTCAGAAATGTCTACACATCCTGCTCTTTCTGTATCAGTTTATGATATATTTTGGCTAATATGATGATGTTTTTCTGCTTATATGACTGTAGTGTTCTCAGCTCTGTTTAACACTTTTACATCATTTCCATTTGCAGATTTCCATGCATTTAAATCTTTCGAAATCTGTGCAATAAAAAATGTTAAGTGTTAGAAAATGCAACTGGTTGTTGGCAAATAAATGCTGTTGAACCAGTGCGCTTGGCGAAACCGTATCCGTACTGAAGATTACTGCTTAAGCAAGAGTAATTAATGACAGAATTTTCATTTTTGGGTGAACTATCCCCATAAGGCCTTTTGTTTTGACGAGTCACATGTAGGTTAGAGATTATTTTCATCTCATCTATTTATGGTTTTGTTTATGTTTCAGGTTATGAATGGCATGTAGAGTGTGTTAATGAACAGCAGGGTGTGCCCTAGATGGGCAGGGTCAGGTGTTAGTGATGTGGTCTCGCTGGTTTTTTCCCTCACACACACACACACACACACTCAGCTGAGCAGTGAGCAACAGATGAGAAGAAGTGATCTGAAGACACATCCGTGTGCATTTTCTGTTTGATGGACATTATTACACTCAGAACTGAAGAGAGAAAATCTGTTGGAGAATTAGGGAAAGAGATGTGACGAGCAAACGTGTGTCAAAGGAATAATGTCAATATTCAAACAGAAGAGGAGTGTTATTATTCATCTGCATTGATTGAGCGGCAGGACTGTAAGTGAGAATGTACTGTATGGACATAAAACCGCGTTTGGTTCGATCTAAACCCGTCCTGCGCAGGAATCTGTGTCGACCGAGACGCTTCCTTCACCAACAACACTCAACCAGACAAACCCAAACCAAAACTCAGACGATTACCAGGTACAGTCCTGACTAAACCGCCTCTGAGACCGAGAACATTCTCATATGTGTGATAGATCTGAGCTGAATGATTTTAATAATATCTCTGCACAACTACTGTCAGATCATGCTACAAAAATGTGATGCTGTTCTTCAGTGTCTTTGTTTTCTCATGTATAAATATCTGCCAATGGAGTCAGAAAACAAACTTGTTTTCCCCTTGAATTAAGTTGATTTTTATGACTCCGTATAGACGTTTGGATGGATGTTTAACAACATACTAATGAAACGTCTTTCTGAAAATAACACAAAAACTCGTTGTGAGTTGTGAAAATTCCACGATCTAAAGACTAAGTCTGTCCTTTGCAGTCTGTTGGCATCTGTTTGTTAATAAACATAATCAATTTTGATACATTTCTCAGAAACACTTCTTTATCTTCTGTCATTTTGCATCTCCAGTAAATGTATCTTGAGAATGTTAAGAATGTTTAGATGTTAGTACTGGAAAACACTGAGGAAGAGCTGCACTTTTTCTGCTAATTAGCCTGTTAACAGAAGTGGTTTCCAGCGTTTCATTAAAACGCACATCAGTCGGTAGATGACTTAAAGAACATCAGATTTGCTTCTACAGATGTTGTTTTCTGACATTAGTTCAGCATGATGAGATTTTGGCAATGCTGGACTCGTCAGACGGTTTCAGTATTGATTTAATCAGCGCAGTTCAACAGAAACCGGTTTTACCAGCCGCCACTCACTGATGTCCACTTAGTAGCTGTCTCCAGAAACTCATTAGCACGTTAAAGAGATGAACGGTGGTTCGTTAGGTCAGTTACCTGTAAAAACTGGAACAGAAAGTAGTTTGAGTTTTGAGCTCTCATTCACATTCTTGAGAGTCCAGGGGCCAGTTGTTCAAAAAATTTAATCTGGATCAGAATCTGGATTTGGAAATCCCATGTTTTGCTATCCAGGATCTGGTAACCCATCTTACTTTTGTGCCGGTTTTTCAAAGCAAAATTGGATTGGATCACCCTGATCCAGATACACACTTTTCAGATTTCCAAATCTGGATTACTAGTGCTCTATGGAGCCCATAAAGGGACATGATGATGGGAAAAAATGCCAATGTTTTGCATTGCATTTACACAAATAACTACTTCTGACTGCTCCATCTCTGATGATTGTGCCAATGTAGCTTACAATCAGTAATTAAACAAACAAACAACAACAACAACTTTAAATATAATATTTTTGTTTGGGGATATATTACATGTTACAAATGTTGTATTTTTTGCAGCAGTTTTAAAGTTTTATTACATTTTTGTTCCTGAAATCCACTGTTCTGCTGGGGTCAGAATAATCCAATCTTACTAAAACACAAACCGAGGATTTAATCCAGATCAAAACCAAGATTGGATTTTGTGATCTAATCCGAATTCAGAATCTTTTTTTTTTTTTTTTTTGAACAACCAATTTTCAAGATTTGATCCAATCCGATGGCAAAAACCCCATCAGATTACTTTTGAACAACTGGCTCCTGATTCTCAGCCTTCATCCAGTATGAACCTCCAGACTGATGCTTCTTTGTCACCATCATCATCCTCATCCTCTTCCTGTGCGTTTCAGGGACTGCAGCCTCACCGCGATGAATGTTGAGTCCTGGGCGGACTCACCTGACCTCCCGACCCCGCAGCAGCCCGACAGGTTATGCCTGGAGTCCTTCTGGAGCGAAGTGGAGACCATACGGAGCGACTCGGAGCCAGACAGCAGCAGACGAGATTCCCGACAATCCGAAGGTGAGGCCGAGACCAGGCCTTTGCAATTAATCGAAATACAGTTTCGATTTAGATTAGGGATGGGCAATACGGGCTTAAAAATATATCACGATAATTTCTGGTATTTATTGCGATAACGATATCAATGACGATAATTCAGGGAATCCTGTTTCTTTAGAGAAAAGTATTATCTTTCCTGTTTTTACCCAAAATTGTGTGTTGTGAGCATTACTGAGTACTGAATATCTGTAATATTTATGTCCCTGTAAATTATTTCTTTTAAGAGCATTTAAATAAATTGTTAAAGTGTGTGTGTGTGTGTGTGTGTGTCAGACGGCGAGCAGGAAGAGCTCTGGCTGCAGGATGCTGGTTTGTCTCCGCTGGTAACAGGTGAAGAAGAGGACGTCGATAAAGCCGTTCTGTTGTCGACTCTCACTAAGACTCAAGCAGCTGCGGTTCAAAGACGCATCGACTCGTACACGTGCTCGCTGCGCAAGAGGAACAAAACGCCACCGCGACACGTCAGAGACGTCTTCTCTTCCCCCATTGCACAGGTAACAGCACACCTGTGTGTGTGTTCATAATGATATTTGATTTTGGATCCACTAACAAATCACACAGAACACGTTTTCCATTCCAAACTGCTGTTTTCCATTGTATTTCTATGTAAACATGCTAGACAGATGTGTTTCACCATTGTGCTAGAGACGTATGTCTTGCAGCGTCTTGCACATGACACAGCATTCACAAATGAGGCACTTTTTTCCCAATTCCGCTGCCCAAATGACACATTCTTCAATGCAAAAACGCCATTCTGTTTTGCATCATTTGAGCCTTTATAACAGCTGTGACTTTCAAGTTACATTTGTATTTGAACAGGACTAAAATCATATTAATTCGAATATCATAAGGAATCTGATTTTCCAATGTCTTCATTGTATTTTGAAAACATGTTCACATCAACACACATTTTCACATCGATAAAATTAAGTTTTAGGGGCCGTTCATACATAACACATTTTTGCATTTCATTGCATTTCATTGCATTACATGCAATTGATGGAAATCTTAGACCACTGCGCTCATGTCTTGTGTCTTTCACAGCGTCTCACACATTATATGCCATTCTAACCACACTGAGTTCAAGTTCGTCAGCTTTTAAAAACGTGTCTCATGGTCTTGTGTTTATTTTCAATCCACTGAACCTGCATAATGCACATCCCATGTTTTTAAACACAAAAATGTGTTCTGTGTGAATGGTCACTGTTTGTAGCATTTTAATAAATAATAAAACTATGATTTGACCTCTTTAATAATGAAATGCATAGCTGACAAAAAGATTGTACGGTGTTTGAGTGTTTATGGTTGTATAATGACAGAAGGACAGTATGTATGTGTGTGGAGGAACAGTCAGTCGTGGCATTTGTAAAGGCCTGTATGTGCTCATGCTCCACAGCACACAATGCACACTCACATCATGTCAGATCATATCAGTGCATCTGAATAAAGGCTTGAGTTCTGTTCATCACACACACAGATATCACATCTCCTGTGTGTGTGTGTGTGTGTGTGTGTGTCTAACTAACTGTTTTCTATTCAGTCAGCAGTTCCTGAGACACACAACAGCGAACCTGACGCACACAGAAACATGGAGAGTGTGACAAAGACACAACGATCAGGTACAAACACGCACACTGTGTCTTTTCTATTGGCTGAGAAGCTAATAAGATTATCTAATGAGATGATAAGAACCTTGGTAACCAGTTTTTCAGAGACACTTTGATTATTTTTGAGGATCTCATTAGAAGGAAACCCAATGTAAGATGTAATGTTGGCATGAAACACTACAGCAGTGGTTCCCAATCCTGGTCCTGGAGAACCCCCAACACCGCACGTTTTTGATGTCTCTCTTATCTGACACACACGATTGAGGTTTTGGAGTCTTTACTAGCTGATGAGTTGAATCAGGTGTGTTTGATTAGGGAGACATCTAAAATGTGCAGTGTTGGGGGTTCTCCTTGATCAGGATTGGGAACCAATGCACTACAGCATCGTGATCCTAACGGTTCATTATTCTGTTTATTATTCAATGATATTTTCAGCTGCAGATCTTCACCTGTCACATCTATTAATATAAGAGCATATGTGTGTTTAATAACATTCAAATGCTAAAGATTCAGAGAGATGAGCAGTGATTATACATGAACTCAGCGCTCGTGAATGCAGCACGTGCCCTTTGAACACAAGATGCAATTTCCTGCCTTTTCACATGGAAATCATATTCAAATGGATCAGATAGCGAACGCTTCCCGCTGTCAATGGAAACAGCCGTTAACAGCGTGTGTGTGTGTGTGTGTGTGTAGCTGTCAGCGGTCAGGAGACTCAAGGGCTGCAGATGGACGAGATCTTTATCACAGACGTGGCGTATTGTGAACAAGCTGCCATCTTACTGAAACAAGCCAAACTACCACAGAACAACAGCAGCCAGTGCAGGAGAGACGACGGAGCACTGCCGGTGAGATGCACTGTCACACCATAGCAACACACTAAAAACACCATAGCACCATAACACTGTCTTTCGGATGAGACGTTAAACCGAGGTCCTGACTCTCTGTGGTCATTAAAAATCCCATGACACTCATCGTAAAGAGTAGGGGTGTAACCCCGGTGTCCTGGCCAAATTCCCGCCACTGGCCCTTGTCAATCATGGCCTCCTAATAATCCCCATCCCCATTGATTGGCTCTATCTCTCTCTCCTCCCCACCTGTAGCTGGTGTGTGGTGAGCGCACTGGCGCCGTTGTCCTGTGGCTGCCGTCGCATCATCCAAGTGTATGCTGCACACTGGTGGTGGTTGAGGAGAGACCCCCCACATGATTGTAAAGCGCTTTGGGTGTATAGCAATACACAATAAAAGCGCTATATAAATGCTTCATTCATTCATTCATTCATAGCAGCCGCATAACAACACTCACTGTCTGCCTGTCTACAGTTACACACCATAGCAACACACTAAAAACACCATAGCAACTGCATAACACTCACTGTCCATCTGTCTGCCTGTCTACAGTTACACACCATAGCAACACACTAAAAACAACATAGCAACCGCATAACAACACTCACTGTCTGCCTGTCTACAGTTACACACCATAGCAACACATTATAAAACCCAATAAAAACCGTATAACAACACTCACTGTCCGCCTGTGTACAGTTACACACCATAGCAACTGCATAACAACACTCACTGTCCATCTGTCTGCCTGTCTACAGTTACACACCATAGCAACATACTAAAAACAACATAGCAACCGCATAACAACACTCACTGTCTGCCTGTCTACAGTTACACACCATAGCAACACACTAAAAACACCATAAAAAGCACATAACAACACTCACTGTCCACCTGTCTACAGTTACACACCATAGCAACACACTAAAAACACCATAGCAACTGCATAACAACACTCACTGTCCATCTGTCTGCCTGTCTACAGTTACACACCATAGCAACACACTAAAAACAACATAGCAACCGCATAACAACACTCACTGTTCACCTGTGTACAGTTACACACCATAGCAACACACTAAAAACACCATAAAAACCGCATAACAACACTCACTGTCCACCTGTCTGTCTGTCTATAGATACACACCATAGCAACACACTAAAAACAACATAGCAACCGCATAACAACACTCACTGTCCACCTGTGTACAGTTACACACCATAGCAACACACTAAAAACACCATAAAAACCGCATAACAACACTCACTGTCCACCTGTCTGTCTGTCTATAGATACACTCCATAGCAACACACTAAAAACACCATAGAAACCGCATTACAACACTCGCTGTCCATCTGTCTGTCTGTCTACAGTTACACACCATAGCAACACACTAAAAACACCATAGCAACTGCATAACAGCACTCACTGTCCGCCTGTCTGTCTGTCTACAGTCACACACCATAGCAACACACTAAAAAACCATAGCAACCGCATAACAACACTCACTGTCCTATCTGTCTCTCTGCAGTTATTGGCTGATGCTCATAATCTCAGTATGGCTAAATAATAATAATGATAATAAAATCAACCCAGTGACCAGAGAGGTGTGTGTCAGCCGTCTCACCTCCTCCTTTTCCCTGTCTCTCTCTCCGTGTGTAGCGGGTCATCTGTCCGCAGTGCCGGCTGGGAGTGACGCGGGTGCTGGATCTTTCCCAGCAGGACATGAAGAAGGTTCGTCAGCTGGCTCTGATTGACATGACGGCGCTCTGTGACCTGCTGGGGCTCGAGGTCAAACGACACAAAACCTGCAAACGGAAAATCCCTGGTGAGTTTCCTGTCACGTGACCACACTCATTCTGATCTGTGTGACCAATAATCAGAATCCTGTCAAATGTCTTCCTGTTTGTCAGAGAGCTGTTTGTTTGGCGTTCCTCTCGCCTCATTGGTGGAGAGCGATCAGAAGATCAAACCCAACACTCAGATCCCACTCTTCCTCCAAACAGTACGTCATGACAATCATTACCTTCTGCACCAATTTATTACATCCAACCTTTTATTATAATACTACTTTAAAGTCGGCATGAAATGTAAAGGTAACACTTCACTTAAAGCCTTTATATATAGATATATATATATATATATATATATATTTAATGCATTAATTATACTTTGTAATGCTCCTTATAATGCATTGTATTGTCTCATTAATAATTGTAACCACAGTTATAATACATTCCAAACATTTGGTGCTTTTTTCCCCAGTGAAGGCCTCGATTAAAATACAATAAAACTATAAATATAACAAAATAACAAAAATATAATAAAATACCTAACTACATAATACTGTTATTGTTAGAAATTGCAACAAAATTAAAATAGAAATATAAACTTTTGAACTGCGGGTTTCGTCTGGTCAGAGGAGAACTGACCCCCGACTGAGCCTGGTTTCTCCCAAGGTTTTTTTCTCCATTCTGTCTCGGAGGGAGTTTTGGTTCCTTGCCGCTGTCGCCTCTGGCTTGCTCAGTTGGGGACACTTAATTTCTAGCGATTATCACCGATTTGATTGCACAGATACTATTTAAACTAAACTGAGCTAGACAATGACATCTCTGAATTCAATAATGAAATGCCTTTCACTGAAAATTGAGTGTTTAATCTTATCATTATACATTACTGACACTCTATCCTCCAATTTGATACTGTTAAGTGCTTTGACACAATCTGTATGGTTAAAAGCGCTATATAAATAAAGGTGACTTGCTTTTAAACTCCGCCCCTGCAACCTCACATTCAGATCCGCCTCCTTTTTTGAGAGCCACGCCCACACTTCAACATCCAATCAACAACTGGTGCACAGAACCAAGCCCCGCCCTACATTTTTTCTTTTTCGATAATCCTTTTTGGATGTATGTCACAATACAGAAGAAAAAATGTGTTGCCGTTTCATCAACTCAAAATAAACTCTTGGGTGTTTTGTACATGATTGTTTTTTTTAATTTCTGCTTCAGCTTCTGTCGTTTCTGGAGAAGAAGGGTCTCGATTCTGAAGGGATTCTGCGGGTTCCAGGGTCTCAGTCCAGAATCAAAGTAACATAAAACATTATTATCAAATAAGTACTAAAAGTACCTTGGTAGTACCATGGTATCCATTACAGTTTTTTTCAACTGCTTACACTCAAAATCTTTACTTGTCACACAATTTCTGAAACTTGACACTCAAACACCAAATCTGCAAAACCATACACTAATTTGACTCCGTTTTCAATTTCATAAAACACTTTTTGCAAAGCACAACACACAATTCTGTCACACAAAAATCTAACAGGAATTAATATTGTGTTTGCAAATGTTTGCTTTTGAGACGTGTTTGTGGTATGTTGAATGCAGTGCTTCATTTTGCAAGAGATGCGAGGTATTTTGCATTTTGTGTGCAATTCTTTGATTTGTGTGTAAAGATTTGAAAAAAGAGCAGTTGAAAAAAACTGTAAAGTAGCATCTGACACCATAAGTGCTGATTTCCATAGACTCATGCAGAGGAATGGGGAACAATGCAAGGTCTCAAAACACATTTTTAAAGTTTAACTTATTTTAAGTTTTTAGAACACAGTTTCGTGCGAGAGACACCATAAAAGACTCAAATGCAACAGTGAAACACGCCTGTCCAGCACTTGTTTACATAGAAAAACAATGGAAAAGTAGCGCTGTGGAATGGAAAACCGTGTTCTGTACGAATTCCCGTTTACTGTACCATGGTACCACCAGAGTATTTTTATGCATCACATATGAAGAAGCGCTGTGTGAGTGTGTTTCGACTCACGGTTGCTGTGTTGGTCGTAGGTGCTGCAGCAGAAGCTGGAGAACTCGTTTTACAGCGGTTCGTTCAGCTGGGACGAGGTCAGTCCTAATGACGCCGCCGCTCTGCTCAAGAAGTTCATCCGTGAACTCCCGGCGCCGCTGCTGACCGCAGAACACCTCAACACCTTCAGCGCCGTCAGAGGTGCGTGAGGCACAACAGCAGGTCTCACCGAGGGCCAGTGTGTCGTATAGTGTGTAGACGTGTTGTGAATCTACATCACAGTAGCTTCACCAAAATACTGTTTTTCAATGAACAGTCAAAGATTTGGTCTCTGATCTTATACAGCGGAGGCCAAAATGATTAGAACACTAGTATTTCAGCAGCTAAAAATGGTTTTTAATCAGTTATTTCTATCTTGTGTCAGAAGGAAATATCAGTTTACATTTCCAAACATTCATTTAGACATTAACTGTAATAATCCAGTGAGATTTTTGAGATGTGATCTGATCATCATCAGTCTGTCTGGAGTGACATGAAGAACCAGAACAAACTAAATCCAGAAGAACTGTGTCTCTGCTTCAAGAAACCTCCTGCGAAGCTCCTGAGAAACTCTGCTCGAGTGCAGCGAGGACAAAACCTGCTTTAAACACAAAGCATGCTCACAACAAATGTGGATTTCATTTAGTTCATAGAAGCTAATTGGTCAATAAAATCTATTTATGACATTATTTTTGACAGCATCCTCATTTTACAGCATTTTTACACAAGTGCCTAAAACTTTTAACAGCACTGTAGCTTCGCAGGAGCTTTCTTGAAAAATCTCACTGGATTATTACAATTAATGGCTAAATGAATGTTTGGAAATGTAAACTGATATTTCCTCCTGACACACTCCAGCAAAATATAGAAATAACTGACTTAAAACTATTTTTAGCTGCTGAAGATACTAGTGTTCTAATCATTTTGGCCAGCGCTGTATATGATCTTGGTATTGTATTATAATGTTGGTATTATGTGTCATTGGTTTCTTATAGACTGAAGAGTCTTTTTGAGGAAGAATCATGTTTAAATTGTTTTGTACAGATATTGCAGACCTGAAACAGAAGCTGCACATGTTGAATCTTCTTGTGCTGCTGCTGCCAGAACCCAACAGAAACACACTGAAGGTACAAACCACACACACACACACACACACACTCACACACACACACACACGCACTCACTCACTCACTCACTCACACACACACACACATATGCCTGCCAACATGTGTCATAGACGTGACTCATCAGCAGCGTTACATAAGAGAAATTAATTAACACACTGAACGTTTGCTGTGTGTGTGTGTGTGCGAGTGTGTGTGCGTATGAGTGTGTGTGTGTGTGTTGTGTGTGTATGTAGCTTCACTCAAGCATAACGCAGCTCACAGTCAGCCGTTTATATAACCGTGTCTCTGTGTTGAAGTGCTGCTGTTGATGAATGTTAAAAGTCACATGAAACGCTCTTCACAACCCAATTCACTTCAAGAGATTGTTCAGTCATCATTTACTCTCCCTCACGTTACTTTCTTCTGTGGAACACGAAAGGAGATATTTTGAAGAACGCTGGGAACAACAAACATGGAGACATTTCTCAAAATATCCTCTTTTGCGTTGCACAGAAGAAAGAAAGTGTTTATGAATGAAACAAGAAGAGAATCAGATCTAATCTGTGAGGAGTTGATTGACTTATGAAGAGAAAATGTTTTTGGGAATAACGGATTTATACAGTGATATTTTGAGTTCAGTTTTAGGGTGTGTTTACACTCGTAGTACGGTTCTTTTGGTCCAGACTGAAAAAGAAAATCATTTTTAACAACGAACCTAAAGATCCCAAACAAAAGGCATAAGGATGCAATAAAAATTTGACTGGACAGCCCTTATGGTGTATGTTTTAAGAACTTACCAAACATCCAAAACAATGCAGTGTGCTGGGCTAAATGTGCTCATGTGTACATATGGTGGTATTTTTTACCAGCTTATAACTCAGAAGAGCTTATAAAAAGCATAAAGGAGTCAAAATATCAACAGCATTCCTCTTTTGCACACTGTACCGAATTGTAATAGGCATCAGAACCAGATATGCTTGAGCGGTCTGTCTTTTTTAGGGTCACATCTTGTAACAACACGTACAGTTTTTGGTGTTTAGTTGTTTTTAGTCTTTAGCGTACCTGCACTTTTTTGTGCGTAGCGGCACTTCTGACACGAGTAAAAAGTATCAGTGTCTGGTGATTAGAGATGACACTATAAACATTGCTGCCAACTAATGTTCAGGAGAAGTTGCTAAAGGAAGGTCGATTTGTTGCACTACATCAAATCTTTGCAAAAAATCTATTTTATATATGTTCATTTAGATTTGTTCATAAAAATAATACAAATGCATAATGTAATATTAAAATATAAATAACTATTTAAATACATTGAATTATTAAACACATTTTTGAACGATCTTTGGTTTCCTCTTTTTGAGTGAATGTGTGCCTTTACTCGCAGCTTTACTTGTGCTAATTTGTATTGAAAACTTTGATTTAAATATTGATTGATTGATTGATTGTGGCACTATACATAGATTGTGAATTATTAAAAAGTACTTGTTTATTTAATAAATAAACGGGGGACTTCTTTTTTCCACTTCAAACACTGCCTAAAATCAAGGCGAGATTAAAACCAAAGACTAGCTATATTTCCATCACCTGCTTTTTATGCGCATTTTGAAGTATCGCATCAGAAACGAGTGATGGAAACGCCAAATTTCGAAAAGACATCCCTTAATTTGCAAAAAAAATTATACATTCGCTTGAGGTGGTTTTTGACTTGAAAAAGGGTTAATGCGAATAACGGGAGATGAAAATGCATTCCGCATGAGCATTCAAAAAAGTCATTGCGGTATGGGACAGCATAAACTCACTAACCAGCGGACCGATTTTGTTGCACAGCATCTTAAATGTTATGATAATTTTCAAGTCTGTCATCAACCTCCCAGAACGGTCTACCACACCTGCGTTCCCAAACAGCTGACATTCACCTCCGAAAGCAAGACTACATTTATTATGTTTCGTCTGCTCACTCGAAGTGCAAGTAATTTATTATATTTGGGAATTATTATATTCAGTGGCTTTAGTGTATTTAGTGCCAGTTCATCAGGAAGTGATGATTTTGTTCTCTCCGACTCGTGGATGGAAACGGTGCTTATTCATAAATGTTTTATGCGATATTTCAGTTTTGCTCATAAGTTAAATTCACCACTTAGGATGGAAACCCAGCCACTGTCTTGAAGTGTCGATGCGTGTTTCTCCAGGCGCTGCTGGAGTTCCTCAGTAAGGTGGTCTTAAGCGAGCGGCGCAACCGCATGAACCTGTGGGCCGTCTCCACCATCATGGCTCCAAACCTCTTTCTTCACAAGGCCGTTCCCAGTAAACTAGCAGTGGACGGTCCAGAGAAGGGTCAGGCGGAGCGGGCGGCCGACATCATGAGACTCCTCATCCGCTACCAGGACCTGCTGTGGACGGTAAAGATCTGAAGAAACTCGCGTCTTCCTAAAGTGTTCAAGAGTGTTTGATCTGCTCTTCTGCTGGGGGCATATTACAGAAAGTTTCTTATCTTAGGTCTTAACTTAAAGGGATAGTTCACCCAAAAAATTAAAATTCGTTCATCTTCAGAACACAAATGAAGATATTTTTGATGAACTCCGAGAGCTCTCTGACCCTCCGTAGACAGCATGAATCCTAACACGATCAAGGCTCAGAAACGTAGCAAGGACATCATTAAAATAATCCAATTTTAATGGATTAATTTTCCAACACTTAAAAGTGTTTTGTCATCAAAATGTAACATCTTCAGGGTCCCCCAAGAGTCTTTCTAACATTAAACATCTCCATTCTTCATTTTAAATGATTAATAAATGTAATGTCATTGTTGGACAGCACAAGTGTAACAACATATAAAACTATAAAATTTTGCTTGATCGCAACATATAATCATTGCAGTTAATAGTGTTCATCGTCTTTTTGATTTCGTGTAATTTGTAACGAACGGCATAATTCTTACTGTACATTTCTGCCATAGTCACCACTAATAACCTACTCCTAAATATAATGTAGAAACTTAATATTTTCTGTAAAGCTGCTTTAAAATGATTGGTATCGTGAAAAGCGCTATGCAAATAAACTTAAATTTTATTGTTTTTTCCGTTAGCTTGATTATGAAGTTAGCTGTGGGGTTGCCCTAAAGTTAAGACAGTTTATAGGATTTTTTAGGAGGTATCTGTAATACTTTCCTATCTGTAACGCACTTAGGAAATGCTGTTTTGTAGTAGCTCATCCTAAATGTGGTCCTAACTGAAATGACCATGGTTACCAAACAGATAAGATTTTTCTGTAATACGCCCCCAGGTTCCTAACTTCCTGTTGAGTCAGGTGAGGAAGCTTAACGAGAACAGCAGCCGTCGTTACCAGTTCTACGACAAACGCATCAAGCACCTGCTCAGGAAGATCCACACGGACAGCAGAGACAAACCAGACAAGAACTCCGGCGAGGTGAGAGAGAAGATCCAGATCATCCAGAGCCTTGAGTTCGGTCCAAACTGTCTGTCTCTTTAGATTACAGTTTTTTTACACATTTCTCAACACTAAAGTCTTCACACAGTTCCCTAACCATCTTTCAACTCGACACAGCAGTTCATTTCACATTCAAAGTGCACTAAAACTACCAAAACGCTTCATTAATGCCTCAAATCATGTCATTCTTTCATAACACTAGCGACATAACATTTCTTTACAAAATAAGAATGATACTCTACTGTTTATAATTCACTGCAGTATATGTTACATACTCTGTGTTTACATTACAGTACAGAATTATTCCTAAGTTTTCCGCTTTTGTATAGATGCTAATGAAAGTGAAAGACATGCAGCTGCTTTGATAGTATTTGATTTTTAACATATTACTGTAAAAATGTTGCAAATTTCTGTCTTATTCATTTTTGTACTGTGCTAGGTTTTGAACTTAAGTTTTGAAAACAGCATGTAAACGTGCAAATTGTCTTGTACAGTACAGAAAGTTTTGGAGGTGTTTGTGTCGAAGTGAGAAAAGAATTGATGTAATTTAAAAGATGTTTTCAATGAATGCATTTTGTGCCAAAGCAATGATAAATGATGCACAGTTTAGCCGCAGACACTGATGTTGTGCTCGCTGTGAGAAGAGTTCTGGAATGTGTCCTCGCGATCATAAAAAACTGTAAAGCATCTGTTAAATGAGTAAATGCTAATGAAGATGTAATTAGGAGGGAAAGAGAGACGGGTGACAGATCGTGAGCATGAGAGGATGAGGAGATGATCCCTTCAGAGGCTTTAGTCTCAGGAACTGAGATCACGAGACACGCTTACAGGACCTGACAGAACACACCAAGTGCACAAAAGCTCATACTCGACTAGAGACCATAATGTCCATAACATCTCTGATGAATCTAGAAACAAAATCATTGTCTAAGACAGACACTTATGGTGGACAGGAACCTGAAGACATCGCGTTAAGAATTTTTAAAAAGAAATTAAATATTTTAAACATTTAAATTTACTTTTTTTTAAAGAAAATGTTACAAACTTACACTGTAACATTATTTTCATGGCAGTTACCTCACACATTCTCATTCTCCTAAAAATAAGCTTTGTTTACTTATTTTATAATATAATATTTTCAAATTAAATATATCTATAATCATAGTATATAATAAGAATATATTAATTTTCTTGGGGTTTTTTATGTTTAGGTGAAATGTGGCATGATTTACACTTTTTTTGGCTAATGATCTTTGGCTCATATTGATCCGTTACTGATAAATTATTTTCTTCTCTCGTGTGTGTGTGTGTGTGTGTGTGTGTGTGTGTGTGTGTGTGATCAGCAGTGTCGTACTGTAAAGATCCAGCTGGGTGACGTGAGTTTCTCGATGGAGTTTCGTCTCACTATTAATTCTCGTGCATCAGACCTGATGTCACAGTTTTATAAAGAACTACATGCCTCTGACAACAGCAGGGGACTCCTGAAACGGTATGAACACACACACACACACAAATAAAATACCTATAATGAAAAAATCATTTGATTATTATTATTGTTTTCACCCTCACACAGAAATGGTTCAACAACCTACCCGGACTGTGCCATCTATGAAGTGGGTGGAAATATTGGTAAGATATTTACCAATTTTTATATATATATGTGTGTGTTTGTTTGTTTGTTTGTGTGTGTTTGTGTGTGTATGTGTTTGTGTGTGTATATTTTTTTGAGTGTATCATTATTCACAAATGAGACAAAGCAAGATACAAACAATAGTGATTATAGTTAACTAAACTAAAACCATTTTTAAAAATCCGTTACTTGAAATTAAATAAATGCCAAAGAAACATTTCTTATTTTCATTTTGCTTAATTTGATGTAATAAAATAACTAAAACTCAAATACAAATTATTAAGAACTATATAGAAATATTTAAAAAACAAAAAACAACTAATTAAAATGACAGAAACACAAAACTAAATTAAAACTTTTAACTAAGATTAAAATGGAAAATACAAAAATAAAAACTAATTCAAAATATATTTAAAAAAAACTAAAATAGTATTTCAGTGATACTAAAATAACACTGATGTAAACTTGCATATCAGAAATGAGTAGAACATATATATAACAACATAAATATATGAAATGGAAAGACTTGTATAACAAAATGCATATATGGACGAGGAATAAATCCCTCTCTTTATTTTATTTTTTTTTTTTTCATCTGATCGCCAAACAGTTTCCAAATAGAACTGCATTTATACTACCAACAAGAAAACAATACTATAATATTTATATTAGTATTATATATGTTAACTCTCTGGGTTTGGTTTTATTTGATGTCCACAGCTTCCATGTTGCTAGACCAGCATTTACACTATCAACAAGAAAGCAATCCTACATATTTAGATTATAATCTATATTATACCTGTTACATATAAATGTGATATTTTTAATGCCTAAATCTTGTTTTCTGGCTCAGGTGAACATTGTTTGGATCCAGAGACTCATTTGTTCGACCTGTACAACAACAACCCCGGCGGCGAGTGGATCATCAAACTGAGATCGTCCAGCAGGGGGCAGTAGAGACACACAAGATCTCCACACGAGACCTTTGACCCCTGAGGAGAACCAGAGGGTCTGTGAAGGAGTGAAAGCGCTGCTCTGAACACTGAGATTCGTCTGACGCCGCGCCGTTAATGATGTTATGAAGCTGGACTTCTGCATTGTGTTTGGACTCTTTTGATGTTGTGTTGTGCTGGTTTGATGCTGAGGCCGCTTGAGATTGTTGGATTATTTATTAAGCGGCAGAGCATCGCTGTGTTTGTAGATGTGATGAATGAATGTCCGAGGTGTTGTGTTGTACAGATCTGGTGCCTCGCAGTATTAAACACACGACCCCGTGTGAGTCTCAGCGTGAGTCTGGAGCGTCGCCGGACACTCGGATAAACACGCTCTCTCTCTCTCTTCTGTTGTCTGATCCAAATTATTACCTTCAGTACTACTTTTAAATATGTTATTGTACTTATTGAAGCACTTCCAAGCCTTTTGACATCAGTTTGTCTCTGATAGAGTTTGTATTTCTTTGACTCTAACTTAACGTTTAAGACACATTCAGATAGTATTGTGCATCACACACACACACACACACACTCTCATTTGTCATTCCAGCAGCTCATATAGTCGTGTCAGAGTCGTGCGAGTGTTAGTGAGATCATGCTGTGTAATAGTGTATAACATCCATCACACACTGTCAGCCTCATCCTGCTACACAGACACACACACACACACAGACACGCACAGAACACACACACAGACACAGACACACACACACACACACACACACACACAGACAGACACACATGCAGAGAACACACACAGACACACACACACACAGACAGACACACATGCAGAGAACACACACACAGAGACACAGACAGACACACACACACACAGACGAGTTTATCGTCAGCTTTGAGAACATTATGTTTTCGAGTCGTTTTGCTAATGTTCATCTGACAGTGTCATAATGAAGATGATGTGAAACTCAAATTAAAGCCACATGGCGTCTCTGCGCACTTCATAAATATTACTAGTCTGATGATGAATTTTTGTTCTGAAAAAAACAATCTACAAACGAGCGTTTTGAAGAAACTACCTATTAACATGTATGCCAAGAAAATGTTCTAAGAACATTTCACTAATGTTCCCATTATGTTAGAAAACATTACGTCAAAACGTCCAGTTTTTTATGTTTGACAAATGTTTTTTCTTGGTTATGCGAATGTTAAGGGAACATTCCATTGTATCATTTTGCAAACATTATGGGAACGTTACTTTGTTTTCTGAACATTCTGAAACAGGTAGTTACATTTAAAAAATGTTATTTGAACGTCCAACTAAAATGTTCCATGAACAATGTATATAATGTTTTTGTAAGAACACAACTTTGAATGTTCTGTTAACATTACGGAAGACAACCTTGCCAGAATGTTAACGAATGTTAATCGAAATCTTAATTTTACAACAAGTATCCGATTCTTGACCTTAAGTATCCCATTCTGAACTTGGAATTGATTTTCGATTCCCAACCCTAATCACTAGTAAAGAAACAGCACACTTTCCTCAACAACACATGATCTGAGGAATTATTCATGCTTGATCACTTGACTAGGAGAACTAGTGATGACTGACTTAACTAACACTATGAAACCCCAGAGTAAGCAGCACTCCTCGTGCTGGATATATGTGACCCTGCAGCACAAAAGCAGTCATAAGCAGCACAGCTATATTTGTAGCAATAGCCAACAATACATTGTATGGCTCAAAATTATACATTTCTCTTTTATGTCAAAAATCATTAGGATATTAAGATCATGTTCCATGAAGATATTTTGTAAATTTCCTACCGTAAATGTATCAAAACTTCATTTTTGATTAGTAATATGCATTGCTAAGAACTTCATTTGAACAACTTTAAAGGTGATTTTCTCAATATTTAGATGTTTTTGCACCCTCAGATTCCAGATTTTCAAATAGTTGCATCTCAGACAAATACTGTCCGATCCTAACAAACCATACATCAATGGAAAGATTATTTATTCAGATGATGTAGAAATCTCAATTTCAAAAAGTTGACCCTTATGACTGGTTTTGTGGTCCAGGGTCACATATATGTGAGGTTTCAACACCAAACACAGGCGTTCCTCCTCATGTGATCTGAACTGTTAGAGCTGTGTGACGCTGGCGTGTTCTTCAGTGTCTGTGTCACAGTTGGTTGGTCAGGGACAAAGACTGAAGAAGGATGTTCTGTCAGCAGTAATAATCAGATGTAGGTCAACACTGATGCCCGCGGCCAACACATGCGTGACTTCCCATGAACACACAAACACTCACATATGTTCATCCTCATCACACACAAACACACACTCTCTCTTTGTGAATTTTACTGTTTGTTTGTCAGTCATATGAATAAATGCAAATGACATGAGCAGTGTTTTTTTAGCATTCTCTGAATGGATGATGTTTAATAATCTGTCTTTTACTGCAATGCTAAAATTATGTTCTTCCTCAGGATTTTTGTCTTGTTTTCCAGTACAGATGAATTTAAAACCAAGATGCATTTACTGGAGATGCAAAAAGACAGAATATAAGAAGTCTTTAAGTGAGTTTATGCTAAAAACTGGAAAAAATATCCGCCAATGGTGTCAGAAAAATGAACTTTTCTCCTTTTGAATTAGGTTTATTTTTCTGACTCCATTTCAGATATTTGTTCTTGTTTTAATCATAAACTCACTTCATTTTAGATCAGTTTCTCGGATGTTTTATGTCATTTTGCATCTCCAGTAAATGCATCTTGATTTGAGAATGTTTAGATAATTGTGCTGGAAAACAAGACCGGAATAGCGAGGAGGAAGGTCACGTTTGCAGCGAGCAGCTCCTGTAATGTGAAGGATATTGCATTAAACGCTTGTGAATGTGAAGATGGTTTTTGTAAACAGGTTTGTATTCATGATGTAATAAATGACTTTGAATGATCTGAATTCAGTGTGAGTTCTGATGTGTGTGTTTTGACAACAGCAGCTCAATGCTATCAGTGACACACAGACGTGATTCCTGTATTGATCTGTATCTTTCGCTGCCACTGAATTAGCATTTACAGCTACTTTTACTGCATTTCTCACCTGCATTTAGTGAAGGGACGTGTTATTCTGTTACTGATAAACCAACTCTTCATGTGGATTCAGAGTGAATCACATGACTATCTGCAGTGAGAGGGAATTAAAAACACAAAACTCCTGTCATAATTCAGAGATGTCAGCAGTGAAAGGCTGTGTGTGTGTGTGTGTGTGTGTGTGAGTGAGTGAGTGTGTGCGCGTTTTTTTTGTGAAAAGTCAGGACATAGATGTGTATAATAACAAAGGTATGACAGGTATTACAAGGTGAAGGTGGCATCTCAGGACATTGACCCATGTCCCCACTTTTCAAAACGCTTATAAATCACTCAGAATGAGGTTTTTTTGGGGAAAGTTGAAATGCACAGCCTCCTGTAAGGGGTAGGTTTAGGTGTAGGGTTGGTGTAGGACAATAGCACATACAGTAAGTACAGTATAAAAACCATTACGCCTATGGAGAGTCCCCACTTTTCACAAAAACGAACATGTGTGTGTGTGTGTGTGTGTGTGCGTGTGTCTGAGAGTGTGTGTGTGTGTGTGTGTGTGTGTGTGTGTGTGTGTGTGTGTGTGTGTGTGAGTGAGTGAGTAAGTGTGTGTGTGTGTGTGTGTGTGTGTGTGTCTGAGTGTGTGTGTGTGTGTGTGTGTGTGTGTGTGTAATGGGCTGCAGTACGGATGGAGGAGGGACGAGTGACAGCAGGCAGTGAGATGTGAATGGATGAAGATGGACGGCTATTTCTGGCCTTTGATTCTGGTATCATTATGTGAATAAGTGTAATTGCGGGTGATTAGCAATCAAAGTCTTTGTGTGGCACGGCGCCTCCACCAATCACAGAGAGAGCTCACACTGACCCCGTTTGAGGGCCACTTTTCCACTTCTGCTATCATTTTTCTGCACGTGCTGCTTTGGAAATGACCTTCCCTTTGTGTGCTGCTAAATCCCGCTGATCGCACACGATTCACACGAACAGACAGACACGAGTCCTGTGCTCAAACTACAGATGGAAAAAGCTCAAATGCAGTGTTTGATAGGAGACACTGAACTGACTGACGTGTGTGTGTGTGTGTGTGTGTGTGTGTGTGAGTGTGTGTAGGATCACTGGAGATGGAGTGAGACAGAGAGAAAGAGACAGAGACAGCTGTGAGACAGACAGACAGACACCATGACATCAGAAAGACGTCCTGCAGCTCCTCCTGAGCTTCAACGCAGACGCACACAACAGTCAACCGCAGACGCTTATCAGCACACTCCAGACCTCGCGTTGCTTGGCAACATGTCATGGATCATTCATGTGTGTGTGTGAGAGAGAAAGAGAGAGTGTGTATACCTGATATTCCCTACATTAGGACCAAATGTCCCCACAAGGACAGTAATACAAGTAGATATTTTGACCTTGTGGGGGACATTTTTGGTCCCCGTGAGGAAACAAGCTAATAAATCACACAGAATGAAGTTTTTTGAAAATCTAAAAATGCCTGTAGTCTCCTGTAAGGGGTAGGTTTAGGTGTAGGGTTGGTGTAGGACAATAGAATATATGGTCTGTACAGTAGAAGAAGCATTACGCCTATGGAGAGTCCCCACAAGGATAGCAAACCAGACGTGTGTGTGTGTGTGTGTGTGTGTGTGTGTGTGTGTGCATGCATGCGAGTGTGTGTGTGTGCGTGCGTGTGCAGTGTGTGTGTGTGTGTGTGTGTGTGTGCATGCGTATGCGTGCGAGTGTGTGTGTGTGTGTGCATGCGTATGCGTGCGAGTGTGTGTGTTTGTGTGCATGTGCGTGCGAGTGTGTGTGTGCGAGTGTGTGTGTGCATGCGCGTTTTTGTAAAAAGTCAGGACATAGATGTGTATAATGACGAGGGTATGACAGGTATTACAAGGTGAAGGTGACTTTTCAGGACATTGACCCATGTCCCCACTTTTCAAAACGCTTATAAATCACTCAGAATGAGGTTTTTTGGGGAAAGTTGAAATGCACAGTCTCCTGTAAGGGGTAGGTTTAGGTGTAGGGTTGGTGTAGGACAATAGCACATACAGTAAGTACAGTATAAAAATCATTACGCCTATGGAATGTCCCCACTTTTCACAAAAACGAACGTGTGTGTGTGTGTGAACATGTCAGTATGATTTTGATTTCCACCTGTGCTCATTCTAAATGACTAAATCTTTCTCATTAAATCCAATTTTTCTCCTTTTTCCCTATATCTATTTATCAAAATCCACATTTTGCACAAAGAAAATGAATTAAATTTTTAGGACCATTAAGATCATTAAGACATTATTGTCAAGTCATTTAAGCACATTTTCCCCAAATTTGCATTAGTGTAATAGTGTACTATATTAATAATAAAAATGGTCCTAAAATAAATATAAACAAATAATTTTATAATATTAATTGCATATTTTTATAAACATATAATTTTATAAACAGAACATGTATTCATAATTATCATTCATAATCAATAAAGCAATATTTGAAATCAGCAATAGCCTCCATTCCACACACACACACACACACACACACTCACAGATGCACACACACACACACTCACAGACACGCAAACACACACACTCACACACACTCACAGACACTCACAGATGCACACACACACACACACATGTAGAGTTTCCTTGTTTTATGGGTTCATTCCATAGGCATAACTGTTTTTCTACTGTACAAACTGTATTTTCTATCCTCTGACCCTAAACTACAGGCATTATTTACATTCTCAAAACACTTCATTCTGTGTGATTTATAAGCTTGCTTCCACATGGGGACCAAAAAATGTCCTTGACAAGTACTTTGGATATTGGACATTATGTCCCCATAATATAGGGAATACCTGAACCACAAACACACACACACACACACACACACACACACATGTGAGGATGAGTCGGACACTCTCTAAAAGGCCTCATAGAGAATCAATTAGCATTTAAATTAATGATGGCAGTAAGAGCCAGAACGCTATCTCACATGCAGCAGGAGCAGAAACGCACCGATCCCGTCAAAGACCTTCAAAGATATTCAAATCACAGTTTAATCCAGCGGAGGAAATGAGTACGATTAAAATAAAAGCCTCGGTGCTCCTTTCCACATGCAAATAGGAAGCATTAATATAATCATTTATAAAATTTTCCCCATATCGTTTAGTTAAACAGAACTAAATTAAAGATTGGCAGATATAAAAACAAGCAGTAAAGGTGTGTGGTGAATGAATGTTTGGAAATAAGCGTGAGATTGGCAGAGGAAAGCCTCTCATTCAGTCTTTTGTGAGGCCATTGAAAAACAGTCGCATTAAAGAGCGGCTCGCGCTTGCTTTGATTCTCCGCCGGCCAATCAGACGTGATGTTTGTACAACTCAAGTACACCTGTCCCATGAATGCATTACCCATCAGTGCGTCTGATGAAAGACATTTCTATCTGAGCTTTTAAAAACACATTCAAACTCAGCATGAACGCTCCATCATCAACACGTCATCGGTCTGCGGAAACCTCCCGTCATCAAACTCGTGTCTGATCAGCCTGATCAGCTCGGGCACGACAGCTGAATTCTGGGTAAATGAGAGGAACGTCCCAGAATTCCTGCCGTATATTTGTGGCTCTGCTGTCAGCCGCGGGCCGTCACGAGCTCGGCCGGGAGTCTGCGCAGACCTCCTTCCTCTGCCTTTGTTCTCGTCTCACACACACACACACACACACACACACATGCGTGTGCGCAAGTGCCTGCGGGTTCAGAGTGAATGGACTGATATGATTGTAGATGTCACTGTGACCCAGAAGGCCTCACGACTAGTTTCTCTCTGAGCGCTGATGCAACCAAAACAGCTCAGCTATATTCAGATTTATGCTCTATTCTAATATTTTGAACATTACATATCATATTTAAATATAAAATTTTCCATTATTAACTGTAAAGCAATACTGCCTGGTTTGTTGTTTAACTGCATTTTCTGTATTTTTTTTTTTTACATATTTGTTTTATTTTTCACATTACCCTTTTTGTATTTTTTACATTAATCGAATGAGATGCAAATACATTTTATGGATTTTCTTGTTCATTTTAGCATAGATTTTTTAGAATAATATACTTTTGATGAATTGTTTCTCTGCTTTTTTCTGTTTTCTTCATGTATTACAGGCTATCATTTTATATATTACATATTATATTTAAATATATCATATTTCTATATTGTTTTCACTATTATCTGTAAAGCAATATTGCCTAGATTTTTGGGTTTTAACTGTATTTTCTGTTTGTTTGGTTTTTTTGCATAATTTTATTATTTTTTAAAATATTAAATTTTTGTATTATTTTACATTTTTGACATTAACAGAATTAGATTCAATTAAAATGTATGGATTTACTCGATCCTTTTCATGAGGTTTCTCTGCTTTCTTCATCTAATGCTGTATAACAGGCTATCATTTAGAAAATCACATATATTTAAATTTATTTTTTATTTACTTTGTTGTTCTTTGTTTGTATATGTTTATTATTTGTGTTATTTGCCAACATTATGTAAAGCAACCTTGGGTTTTTGAAAGGCAGTTTAGAAATAAAATATTGTTATTATTAAGTATAAAATTACATAATATTAAACATCATATTTGAATGATTTTACATGATATTTAAAGCAATATTTTTTTACAATTAAGAATTCTAGACACAAATAGAATTTTCTCATTATAGTCATATTTAGATGAGGTTTCTCTGCTCTCTTCATGTAATGCTGTAAATCAGAGCTGAAACACTGCTGTAAAAGCTGTTTGTTTGATTCTTTTTCTCCAAATAGTTTATCTAAAATTCCTGGTCCTGGATGTCCAGAAGACAGACGGGTTTCCTCTGGTGTTTTCAGTTTTCCGTTTGTCTCTTTCTGTGGATTTCTGTCGTCTCCTGCCCTTATTTCTGCCACCCAATTACCGTGACCATGGCAACTATCTTGGAAAACGGCCCACAGACGCTCCTCTAAACCAGCGCACAGAAGTCACTCTCCATTCATGTCCAAAGCTAAATAGATAACCATGGCAACCAATTTGCAGTAATATCAATAATAGTGTGTATTAGAGGCACTGAAATTATCTGTGTTTTGCCTTTTCATGCTCAGACTGAACAATCCGCCGCCCACTGACTCTCTCTCTCTCTCTCTCTCTCTCTCTCTCTCTCTCAGGGTTTCTGTCTGTCTGTGTGTGCCATTGGAGAGTGAGACAGCTGGAGTTACTGATCAAATGTTATTCTGAACATTTACAGATTTTTCCACAAAGTCAATCAAAGGTTTTATGTTTTGATGTTGTGTGTGTGTGTGTGTGTGTGTGTGTGTCTCTCACACACTCGTTCTGCTCTTCTGCTTGATTTGGCGGCACACTGAGCAGTTTATTTCAGCTGTGCTGCAGAATTCAACCAAAAGTCTCTCTTCAGGGGGTGAAATCTGAACCAGACGCTGATTCTGATGTGCCACACACACACACACATAAACACACACGTTTGTTTCTGTGAATTGTGGGGACTTTCCACAGACTTCTATTACTTTTATACTGACCAAACAATATTTTCTATCCCCTAATCCTAAACCTAAACCTGTTTGCATTCTTACACTTTCAGATAAACATTATTTACTATTTTAATCATTTTCTTCCCTCATGGGGACCACAGGTCAGTACACACAATGTCAAACATTTCAGGTTTTACTATCCTTGTGGGGACATTTACACACACACACACACTGCCTCTTCAAGCTGGTTTTATGATCATCCTCATGGACACACCAGAGCTCATCATGTTTGTTTAATCTGTCTGTCATTTACCTACAGTTAACCTGAAGCCCTTCACTAGCGATCACACACTGACTCCAGAGGTTCGTCTTCCTCTCTGACACTGTTCAGAGATACACGTCATTATACAAATCAATATCTAATCCGCCTCAGTCAGAAAACTCCCATTCAAACAAGACTAAAGCCGAATACAAATGTAATTAATCATAAATCATAAAGGGTCAAATATTTCAGAGAGAACAGGATTAAAGTGTGTTTGTGATGAGAGGACGGCGGGTCATGATTTACAGCAGTTAACAGAGCCAAGAGCTGTTCTCACCTCACAGACAGACAGAAACGCAGACAGACAGCAAAGCTATTTATGCTGCTTCTTTCTCTGCCTGAATTGCAGCTGTAGCAGGAGATAAAAATGGCACCTTTCAAGAGTGATTATCTGTGATCAGGTGTGAGGAGTAGAGACATGAACACAGTGTGTGTGTGTGTGTGTGTGTGTGCCTTCCTGACACTCAGAGTGAAACCAAGGCAAGTCGCAATTATCCCTCCATTACTGCTACAGCACAACACAGACAGTAAGACGGACAAAAAGAACACAAGAGAGGAACAGATCAAAAAGGAAAATCATTTACTCTCCCTCATGACATCATGATAAAGACAGATTTTTGGGCAAAAAAATTCCTTTGAACAGTCAAATGACAAATATATGAAGTAAATACAACATAATCTCTTCTGCTCACCAAGGCTGAATTTATTTGATTAAAAATGCAGTAAAAACAGTAATATTGTGAAACATTATTACCAATTTAAAATAACTGTTTTCTATGTGAATATATTGTAAAATGTAATTTACTGTTGTGATGCAGTGATACATTTTATTTTTCAGGATTTATTTGAAATAAAAATATTTTGTAACATCTTTACTGACACTTTTGATTGATTTAATGGTAGTGTATGACAGTTTCCACAAAAATATTGTGAAGCTACATTGTTTTCAACATTGATAATAATTAGAAATGTTTCTATTTCTGAAGATCATGTGACACTGAAGACTGGAGTAATGATGCTGAAAATACAGCTGCGCATCACAGAAATAAATTACATTCATTTTAACAGATATTCACACAGCTATTTTAAATAGCAATATTTCACAATTTTTACTGTATTTTTCATCAAATAAATGTGCAGTGAGCACTTCTTTCAAAAAACATTTAAAATCTTAACATTATGACCGGTGGTGTGTATCAAATGTAACCTGTATTGGAACTGATACAAAAAAGCTAGATTTTTCCCATTAAAACATCCATCCAAAACACATAAATAGCAGAGGCATTCTTATGAACACCACATTTCAGAAGCGTATTATTCGCATATATATTGTTTTCATGAAACCGAGCACATGATTGAGGGGCCCGTCCACAATGTCAGATAATGGGAAAAGACAAATGGACTATTTCCACAGCAAACAGAATGAATAGTCTTTGATTTCGCAGCCTCCCTGTGAGGAGACGAGATAATGGAACACACTAAACTAAAAGGCAACCCTATAGGAAATGTACAGCTCTGTGTTTGCTTTTCTACAGTGATGTGCATTTGTCAGTCACAGTTGAAGGCACACGACATTGTATTACGTTGTGATGCAGAAGAGATGCGTTTCAAAGAGGGGAATGACAGCGTTTGGCTTTTACATCTGAAGAAAGAAAGTGGACAGAAAAAAAGCGAGATCGTTCATATTGACCTCATCATACTCAAAGCACAGCTGCCAGAAACATAAACCCTCCAAACTCTGCTGTAGACGGCTGCGGTCGTGAAGAGCTGACGCACGCGACGCGCACTTGACCCCGGAGCGAGACCCGTGAAAGAAAGCGGGTGTTTTAAAGGGCAGAGGGACGGCGGGGTGGAGCCCCGATGAACCGCTGCCAACAGAGACGCACCACCTGCTGCGACGCTACACACGAGACGCCAGAAAGAGCTCCGATCATGAGTATTCTCAGTTTGCTTCAACTTTTGAGGTACTAAACATAAAGCATCTTTACACAGCTGAGTTAAGGCTGCTCTGTGCTGTGCAAGATGTGATGCCACATAAAAGCCGGACATAAGCAGTCATAAGCAGCACAGCTATATTTGTAGAAATAGCCAAAAATACATTGTATGGGTCAAAATTATCCATTTTTCTTTTATGCCAAAAATCATTAGGATATTAAGTAAAGATCATGTTCTATGAAGATGTTTTGTAAATTTCCTACCGTAAATATATCAAAACTTCATTTCTGATTAGTAATATGCATTGCTAAGAACTTCATTTGGACAACTTTAAAGGCGATTTTCTCAATATTTTGATTTTTTTGCACCCTCAGATTCCAGATTTCCACATAGTTGTATCAGCTGTCACAATTATGCATGCTCTGACCCACTTCAGCCTCTAGTATCAAAGTATACAGTCGTAATTTAAATACAAATGCATTTATGCTACATATGAGCAGCATTTGACAATCTGTGTAAAGACACCAAATGCCACTTCAGAAGCATCTCTGTGCCATTTTTGCAGTGTAATTTTTTATAGTGTAACTTTCAGAACACAAAATTCCCCTTCAGTCCAATGGAGTCTTTACACAACTAAGTTAAGGCTGCTCTGTGCCTGCTCAAAATTCAGTTTAAAGACCGAAGGCCCAATGAAATCTATTTTATTTTTTTCCAAATTCTTTTTTTTCCATTTTTATTTTTCTAGACTCTGTTTTATTGGTTAAATCAAAAAGCATGTCTAATTAATTAAAATCATGAAACTTGTTTTTTTTTCTCAAATTCAGTTTCACGAGTTCACACTTACATGTAATTGGATTGAGCAAATAGTAAGCATATTTGACATGCTGTCCATTAATTTTCTGGATTACATTTGAATGGTTTCATAAAATTTTAATAATTAAAAGCATCTCTAATTAATTGATTTTACAACAACAACAATTTATTATTATTTTATTTATTATATATTTTTCTGTGTTGTGTTTTTGCATTTTTCTGATAAATAAATTCTGGTAAATACTTTTTCTGGTATATATTCCTAAAAAAAAAAAAAAAAAAAGCTTTTATAATCATTGTATTAGAAGTAGTAGCACTACCATTACATTAAGTAATATATTTCTTTCACAGTTTCTTCAAGTTAAACTGAACTTTTATTTTGACGGGTTGCTGTGAAGTCCTTTAAGTTTCTATTTTATGTGATATGACAGTAGATTTTTCTCAAAAGAAACGATAAAATGCTTGTGAAGTGACTTTCAGAGCAGTTCTAGAGATTATGTACTCATATATTGAGGCGGCAGAAGAAGAAAACACACTTCAGTATGTGTAAACGAAACCGAATGCCTGCTCTGACCCACGTCAGCCCCTAATATCAAAGCATACAGTTGTATTTGCTGTGTAAATGCATTTATGCCACCTCTGAGCAGCATTAAACAGTGCACAGAAATGCCACTTCAGAAGCGTTCTGTTCAGTGTAAATTAAGCACAAGAAGAGCCTCCACTGAAACTAAAGTGTTTTGCAACTTTCACACATTTCTGACAGGGCTATTAAACAGCACAAGATCCACCATCCAAAACGCTATTACAGCTATTATTGGTCTGAAGTGTTTTGTTCACACATGTGTCTTTGAGTCAATAGGAAAGAAAAGCTCACAGCGACTGCCGCCTCGGGGCTCGACTCTGATCGTCCATTATTGATGGATTGAGCAGGGACACGTTTACTGATGCCCTCGGGTCTGACCCACATCGCTTTTGACCCTCTCTATGAGTCCAGCACCAGTCAGTTAAAGAAGAAGACCCCTGAGAAAACCATGCTCCTCTCATGTTCCTCTAACATCATGACATGAATTCTGTTCATGTTCAAATGCAAGACTAGGTTGATGTGACTTTCCTTCAACACTTATTATTTGAATTCAAAGGTTTTACTGGAATTATAGTATAGTGATATGAAAAAGAAAATTGGGACTTCTAATAGCCATGCACATTATATAGCCAATGACAGAGGGATTGTATTTTAATCTTCTGATGCATGATGGATAAATCTTTAAAAAACATTTTAACCATCCAGATATAAACTGACATCAATATGTTCTCTAAAAGTATGTCTATAGAGAGCACAGTGAGTTGTATTAGCAGCAATTCAAAGTTTGAAAATACAGATCTCTATTACTTTTGAATTAATTTGTCAAGATATTGGCCAATATTATAGAAACTGCATCTGCAAATGCGTGGTTTGCGTGGTACTGTTTTCCAGTGAAGATACATTCACTGAAGCAACATGACTTAAGATTTTCGCTTTCTGAAAAATATACCAAACTAAAGTGAGTTTACGATTAAAACAAGAACAAATATCTGCCAATGGGCTCGGAAGAATTACCTTAATTCACAGGGAAAATAAGTTTGCATTCCCCATTGACTAACATTTCTTAGTATTTTAAAATCACTTACATTTTTTCTCTAAAAATAAAGTGTAATGTCTTCATTTTGCATTTCAAGTAACTGTATCTTGATTTAAGGATGTTTAGATATTTGAACTGGAAAACAAGACAAACATATAAAGAAGATATTCATTTTTAGCAGTGCATGCAACATTAAATGTCAGACATTCTGTTCAGATTTAAGATCTTTTTAAGGTCTTAATTTATGGAAGGATGAATTAAGAATTTTTAAGACTCGCCTTATTTAAAACCACCGTTATATTTTATTGCCGTTGGAAGATGTGTAACTCACACCATAAAAGCCTACGTTTATCCTACTATTTTAAGTAAAAATAATTAACATAAAAAATGTTTGTCTTTGTTGTTTAATAATTTCTGTATCAAAGGGTTTAAGGGTTTTCGCTTAAATAAATGTTTAAATAAAAATGTTTTTTTTTCATTCACACAGAAGGTCTGGAGAAAGCATGCCTTTTATTTCTGTATAGATCAATAGCGGTGATGTTGAATCATGAGTTGAGACTGTATTAACGAACACAGACTCTATTCAAGTGCTCGAGGGTTTCCCGTGTGTCTGCCCGCTTCTGTAAATTGGCAATCAACGGAGCTCTTTTTACTCCTGCTCGGTCCAATTAAAATCAAAGAAAGCGCGTCCGATGACATCACGACGCGCCGCCGAGCTCTGAATATTCATGAGGCTCTCAGCGATCACTGCTCATATCTTTCATATTCCGTGAGATTTTATTAAGCGAACATTTCAAAGTTGGACCGTCGCATCTCAGTAGTTACAGAAGCAAACACATTTACATCTCATTTGAATGAGCGGACTGTTATTAAAAGCAGGTGGTCTGCATCTCAATGAGTGCTCGCATTTGTGTTGTAATGACTGTAATTATTGCTGTTTCAATAGGACCTTCCCTCACGGACAGTTTGGGTTTTAGTCTAAAAAGAAAAATAAGACAAAACCAGTCGTTCCTGTTTAAATAGTCGATTCGATTTCAATTCCATTTGCTCAGATGAAGTCGACAGCTTCAGAACTGCTGTAGCATTGATTTGTACAGGTGTGTTGTTTTGTTTAACAGGACAAAACTGTCCCAAGTGGAAAACAGAGTTGTTTCTCTTCATTTATTCATGAACCCAGAGACTAAAGCGTTCAATGCTCACGCTCTTTATCCTGTCACTGTCGTGACATTTTATTCTTTCGCTCTTATGAATTACATTTCATTTATATTTAGTTATGCATACTTTTAAACAATGCTTTTATACATGCATTCCCCAGGAATGGAACCCATGACATTAGCGTTACTATAAAGCCATGATCTACTGTCTAAACTAAAACTCATATTTCAGCTCATTTTTATGCACAAAATCTTATCAGAATATAATCTACTTCAACATATATTGAAATCATTGTATTTACCATTTACCGTGAGCACACACACACACACACACACACACACACACACACACACAGTCTATGTATAAGTTCATAATGGCTGGTAGCCGTGGCTGTAAGAAGCGTATAATGGAAACAGATTGCTGTGTTGATTGTGTAGGCCTCAGGCTCTCCATCCCAGAGGAGCACTGCCAGTTTACAGTGTGTTCAAAGGAGAGGGCTAAAAGGCAATTACAATGTTAATGTGTCCTGGCGGGGGGGAACAAGGAGAGAAAATCCACAAGGTGATGGAGTGAGACAGGACCGCTAGAAATACTGCCGTCTGGACCGCCAGAGGAAAACACAACGGCAGCAATCAACAAGGAAAGACACAAGTATGAATATATGCAGGTCACTTGAGAAAGGATAGGCTGTTCTCGTATCTGACAAGTAAAGAGAGAAAGAGATTGACGTGTGTGTGTGTGTGTGTGTGTGTGTGTGTGTGTGAGAGAGAGAGCTGTGTTCATTCTCTGCTCAAGCAGGGTTAATATAACCCACATCTCTCCTGGGATCTCATAATAGGCCATTAAACAGGCGCATTAGGATAAATGAAAAGGCTTTTAAGTGGTTACCACAAGACCACCTGGATTTCACTCTCATATGTGTGTGTTTATGGCTAAAAGGGACGAATTTATTAGAGTTATGGGATGTGATTTTTCTGTTTTTGTTCTTAGACTCTCAACATGTCTCTGCCTCAGTGAATTAATACGATCTGCAGGTTTATTTCAGATTGTTAGATGGCTAAAATATCCCACATTTATATATATATATATATGTATATATATATATATATATATATATATGTGTGTGTGTATGTATATGTGTGTATATACACTGTTAAAATGAAAGGTTCATTACTGGCATTGAAGAACCTTTAGGATCCGCGGAATCTTTCCATTGCACAAAAGTAGAAAGGTAGAAAAGGTTCCATAGATAATTAAATTTTTTAAAGAACCAAACACTGAAAGGTGCTGTGGACAACAACTCTATAATGCAGAATGTGTGTCTTGGACCCAAATGCAGCGCTTTAAGGACGCATTCTTAAACCTTTTGGAAAGTCATCAGATCTACACTTTTCATGACATTCTATGTATGTATGTATGTATATACATAGAAACACACATTTTGACCAATATGTATTTATTTAGACAGATAGATAAACAGATAATAAATAACCAGTTATTATCTGGTCCTTAATAATATTCTTAAAAACATTATTTATATCAGTCATGGAACATTTTATTTTTTGATTCAGAATGTTCAGAGAACATTGAAAAGTTACGTTTACTTTCCATATTTGGAAAATTATCAAATGAAATTTTTGCATTTAAAAAAAAATGTTTTGAACATTCAGAAATAACATTTCATAAACCTACTTTTAGCAAAACATGACAATGTTAGCTGGGGTATTATAATTAGCTTTATTTAAAAGCAATCAGAGTCTAAAATATGTTCAGGTAAACCTGTGTGGATGAACTATAGCAAATTTTTGTTCTAAATGTTATTTTGCAAATCTAAAATAAACAAAACATATAAGCAAATCAGGAGCCGTCACAGACGTGACAATGGCATATGAACCACTGCTGAAAGTGTTTTTGGGAACGCAGCATCTACTAGTCACTCCACTTATAAAAGCAGCACATATCTGTTCTGATAGCGGCTAATCAGCACAATAATGTACTTGGGATTGTGATGCTAATAGTAATGGATTCGGAGAGGGGCCAATGCACGCGATTGGCTAATTTCACTGCGCTGCGGCCCCCAGAGACACACGTGTCTTTTCAGTTTGGCTCTCTAATTGAAGTGTGTTATGTGTTATTTTCTGCCTCGCTGAGCCGCAGAAGAGGCTGCCGGTGGGGTCGGCTGATGGTTTCATACCGTGTCTGAAGCATTAAGATAAAATAGCTTTTTGAAATGCAATGCAAAGCATATACTCACTCTTAAAAATAAAGGTTCTTTATTTGCATCTATGGTTCCACGAAGAACCTTTAACATCCTTTAACATAATGGAACCTTTCCATTGCTCAAAATCTTCTTTATAGTCGAAAAGGTTCTTTAGATTTTTAAAATGGCCCTTACACTAAGAAAAAATGCTTCTTTTAAGAACAGATCACTGAACGGTTCTTTGAGGAACCAAAGATGATTCTTCTATGCACTCCTAAAAAAATAAAAGTCCCCAAGAGAGGTTTTTCGCAGTGATGCCACAGAAGAACCATTTTTGGTTCCTCAAAGAACCTTTCAGTGAACAGTTCTTAAAATAACTATTTTTTTCTTAGTGTAAGGACCATTTTAAAAATCTAAAGAACCTTTTCGACTATAAAGAAGATTTTGAGCAATGGAAAGGTTCCATGGATGTTAAAGGTTCTTCATGGAACCATCAATGCCAATAAAGAACCTTTCACAGCAAAACACCCTTTTGGAACATTTACTTTTAAGAGTGCTGGTCCTTTAAGATGCAGTGAAGAAGAAATCTAAAAACAGAAAACATACACTCTTAAAATGAAAGGTTCATTACTGGCATTGATGGTTCCATGAAGAACCTTTAGGATCCACGGAATCTTTCCATTGCACAAAAGCAGAAAGGTAGAAAAGGTTAAAGAAGCAAACACTGAAAGGTACTGTGGACAACAACACTATAATGCAGAATGTGTGCAGCCCTTTAAGGACGCATTCTTAAACCTTTCGGAAAGACATCAGATCTACACTTTTTGACATTGCTTGAGCTCATGCTTGCAGATGTGAGTTTGTCTGCAGTGAACGATAAGCCCCATTACTCTGCATCCCATAGTCTTCACTGCGAAGATAATTAATGATCTGTCTCTATATAGCAGCAGAAGAAGAGGGAATTGCTCCGCTACACTAGCTCGGCTCAGTGAAGTGTGTAATGAGAAAAAGGACAGAGCCGAATGAAGCAGCCACAGGGACAAAGGACCGGACTGATCATTTGTTTGGCCAAATCCTTTTGTTTCAGACTCCGGGATGCACCGTGACAACACAAAACAGACAGACAGAATCATGACACTGCTGCTCTTCAACAGTAGCTTCAGATCACCTTGCGGAGCGAGATAACATTGAATCATTGACAAAGACAGCAGTGCAACACACCTGACTGATCCTGGATCAGTGTCCCGGGGGACAGATTGAGGATCATGTGAGGAGAGACTCCTGGGAGAAGCATCCTGACCTCTTATTGCCCTCTATGATTTTTCTGAAGGGTAATAAACTGCATGAGAAGCGGAGAGGATGTCAAAATGACGTGCCATCACATTCACTATGCCAAAATACACATGAGTTCCTGAGAATCACATGCTTTGTCTTTGAATTTCACCAGTGAAAACACACATAACTGAGCCACAGTGAAAGCAAGAGCAGAATGGGAATGATGGGAAACATGGCGCCAGATAATAGTGGCTGTGGAGGTGAGGAAATCAATCTGATGCTTTTTCACACTGGAGAACAGTGACTTAACAGATCCTGAGAAGCTTTACAACACACGGGCTCCGTGCAAAGAATGTGGACAACATAATTATTCAGGGATGCGTTTTCCAAAACCATCATTGGCTAACTATAGTCGTTAGTTCCATTAAACTGAATGAAGGTATATATTATATTATATTTCATTATAGTACTATTTTTATTGCAAAATATGAATTTGACTGGAATAAGTCATCACCATATTGCTACAAAGTTGGCAGCTATTATAATTCTCATGCTCACTCTTATTGTTACTATTGTTTCTCCCCATAATTAAATTTTATATTTTTTATATATGAAGAGTTCAGATGCAAAAGTGCCATCTGGAATTTTCTTCTAAAATGAGCATTTTTTTCACTGAACCCATTCATTGCCATTAAAGTTAAATTACTGAACCTACACATGATGAGAGCCTGAGAAAAATGCTCATTTTAGAAGAAAATTTCAAATGGCAGTTAGAGGCTTTTGCATCTGAACTCTTCATATATATATATACATATATATATTTTTTTTTTGCGGAATTTATCTCAAACGCGCTGAATATAGCCCGTGTGCGTCTGTTCTTGTCCTGATTGTATTGTCGCAGCTGTGAATCGCCTGATAACGCCGCTCCGATTAACCCTTCCGCTCCCACCGGGAAACCGAGGCCGAGCACAGCCTGCGGGATGAAGAACATCTCCGGGGGAAAGGCAATCACTGATATGAGAGATTAGATACGGCGAATACAGGGCAACACGAATTCTATATATAGCCTAGTGTGTAGCCTACATAGTGAAGCATAAAATAAATTAGAAATACATTTATAGTGAAACGACGTTCATTGGAAACCCCTGACCAAAATTAGCATCACATTCACGGAATTAAATGATATTTTTACCTAGAGTAATAGCCTGTTAATAAAACATTTAGATTCAGTAAAACTGTCCGTTTTCCGAATTTCTCAAAGTGTTTCTTTTTTTCACAGCCAACGTTCTAAATAATTACACATTTACATAATTTCAACATAACCGTTAACATAACCTACTACAATATCCGGATAAAGTTTAATAATATTCTATAAAATCGTTTTGTAGAATTTATTTATTTCAACAGAACTTTTATTTTTTTAGAAAATACAATAAAGTTTTGATTATTCGTTTACATTTTAGCATGGCAGGACATGACATCTAATATATATGTAATCAGACCAACATTTATTTAAAAAAAAAAAAAGGAAAAAAAGTCCTTGGTTTATTTCTTTAATGCACGAGTGTCATTGTCTTGATACTGATTTAGAATGAATTTCTTTCAAGAATGAAAACACGAAACGTTAATACAGCGCATATTTTAAAGAACCGAGGATTTTATGGTATTTCACAGTATTTTATAATGAATAATTCGATCCAAACGATGTAATGTGTAATGTGCTCATAGGCCTAAATGATTTTATAAAGCGTCCGCTTGTTTATAGGAATCCACACAGATCGATCAGAACTGCGCTTTCATAAAGTAGCCTACACATGAATATGATGAATACATGCGAGAGCAGATGAAAGAAAAATTCCATCAGAGAAAAAGATACTTTTTTCTATCGCTTAATAGGCCTAACTTTTCAAAATCATCTTCATTCACTTTAAAAAAAAGAGTCCGAGAACATGATGCAGATTAACAGCCCAATGCGCAATATTTCTGCACCGTGACAAATAATCCATGAGAAACATCCTTGCTATTTTTTTTTTACAAATTAAAACGCAAAATTTAAGATAACTTAATAGCTGTAAAGTCGACCGAAAATCAAAATCAGTAAAATCTAATTCAAATCAGCGCCGTATTTCTTGCTCGTTCCCTTGTCGAATGGAAGCAGGTTTTAAATCCGCTCAAAAGAGTATTCCAACACCAACTCGAGGGTGGCACGGTTCCTCTTGTTGAAAATGAGTTCTAAACCTTCATCTGAAGCAATGAAAAACTGTAGATTTCAAAATGCGACAGAAAAACACAAGAAGAATACTTCAAGAACACTTTTAGTGTCCATGTAAGACCTAGTACGATGTGTGGAGACGTTTATATATACGTAAAGTTATGCAACACTATGAGACCCCGGATGCCATTGGGTGTTGTGACCAAGCATATTGGGCATAATGAGAGTGGAGAGGAGGATGGGGTCCTGCAAGCACCTCCCCTAGAAATGCAGCAAATCTTTACCCGTTTTTTTTGTCGGTGCGGAGTAGCGCGCGCACTGGGAACCGGAGACGCGCGAGACTCTTAGCATTGGCAGGCTGACGGTGACACGTGCCTCTCTCTCAACACCCCCGAGCTCCCGTGTACCGCATTGGCATCAGCGACGGCCACCGAAACGCAGGAGTCGACGCTGTGCCACAAATACAGAGAACGGAAAAGCCGCGCAAAACCGCGAGCGTTCTCCTTTACGCACCGGACACAAGCGCGCATCAGAGTCCGGCCAGAAAAAAAAGAGAGAGGAGCGGGCGAACAGGATGCAGGTGCCAGGCATCATCTACGTCTGAAAGTGACATGAACCACGGAATTAGCAAAAACACCAGGCAGAGCTGGAGATAACGAACACGCGTCACCACGATCTTCTCGCTCCGTCGATGCGCAGACAAAGAACTCCGGTCGCACTCTAAATTCGATATAGCTAGAAAAACATCTGAAGAGGAATTTTAACACCAGTCTCATTTAGGAGAGCAATCATGGCCACGTTAATTAGAAGCAAGATCTCTAACAAGCTGTCCAACGCGGCCACCACGGTCACCAATAAGTCGCAGGCGAAGGTGAGTGGGATGTTCGCCAAACTGGGCTTCCAGGCCGCCACCGATGAAGAGGGTCTGGGCTTCGCCGCCTGCGATGATCTGGACTATGACCACAGGCAGGGGCTTCAAATGGACATCCTTAAAAACGAGGAAATGGGTGGTGGAGAGGGCGGCGGGGAAACGGGGGGCGAGGGGCCGTCGAAGGGGACAGCCATTACCAGAGGGATGGAACGGGTCCGCCGCCCTCAGCATCCAAAGACGGCGGATTATGCTCCGAAATCAACCCGGACAAGCCAAGAATTACTGCTTGGGAGGCAGGATGGAACGTGACCAATGCGATCCAGGTGAGGAGGCATTACGCGTCATGGCGATGCATATCAAAAAATAACATTCTAAAGTTTTTAGTATTGATGATATGGAAATGTTACGTGAAAACTGTTTGCTATATATATACACGTTCTTAAAAGGGTTAGTCCTCTGTGAGTCAAAACGTTTCATTAATGGCGTAGATTTTTCTTGTGCTGATGTCGTGTCACGGGGGGTCCGATTGATATTAAGGGACCTTGATCAACGAGTTGAGCTTTATAAAACAGCATTCAAGCAGTCCATTCATTATGCATTTGTATACTGGCATTTTGTGGGGTTTGCATGAGCAATTCCGTCTTTTTTCGACGTGCGTAAAACTGGAGAGCATAATGCGCCTTTTACATGTTACGATTAAAAACATCCGTTCCAAAATGTATGCATTCTACAAAACGATGGTTAAAAAAAAAAGAACTTAAAAATATGTTTTGGATAATGCCAAAAAATGCATATTCAAACGATGAAAATTAATCGTGCGCAGTTCAAGCTCTTAATATCAAAAGTGACGTCCGTGACGTGACTCCCTGCCTATTCGATTCATCCTGATGATGACGACACAATGAGGTGAGCGTGACTTTGCTCGCAGCAAATGGAATGTCCGGACTGAATTTAGCTGCATTCCTAATGCTCCATCACAACACCTGCAGTGAATGTAGAAGCTGATGATGGCGCAGAACTTGCCAAATCCGAAAAAGAACAAAAACGTCCAAAATGCACTCTTAAAAATAAAGGTGCTTCACGATGCCAAAGAAGAACCTTTTTTGTCTAAATGGTCCCATAACATCTCAAGAACCTTTCTGTTTCACAAAAGGTTCTTTGTGGTGAAGGAAGGTTCTTCAGATTATAAAGAAATGGTTCTTTGTGGAACCAAAAATGGTTCTTTTATGGCTGTGAAGCGAATTTTTATTTTTAAGAGTGTGGGTATAACCGCACAGTGCATAGAAATACAATGGAATAGAACAGAATGCATGGGGCATTGCATAGTGAATTACAGTGTGAGCATAAAAAACAAGCCGCGTTCTGTTGTGTAAAGCCATGCTCTGCTTATCTCCCCAGGGCATGTTTGTTCTCGGGTTACCCTACGCCATTCTCCACGGAGGATATCTCGGACTGTTCCTCATTATATTCGCTGCAGTCGTGTGCTGCTACACGGGGAAAATCCTCATCTCTTGCCTCTACGAAGAAAACGAAGACGGCCAGCTGGTACGAGTGAGAGACTCGTATGTGGATATTGCCAACGCATGCTGCGCGCCGCGCTTCCCCTCGCTGGGAGGCCACGTCGTCAACGTAGCCCAAATCATCGAGCTGGTGATGACCTGCATTTTATATGTGGTGGTGAGCGGAAACCTGATGTACAACAGCTTCCCCAACCTCCCCGTGTCCCAGAGGTCTTGGGCCATCATCGCCACCGCCGCTCTTCTGCCTTGCGCCTTCCTCAAGAACCTCAAAGCCGTGTCCAAGTTCAGCTTGCTCTGCACCATCGCGCACTTCATCATCAACATCCTAGTGATCGCGTACTGTCTTTCCAGGGCGCGAGACTGGGCCTGGGACAAGGTGAAGTTCTACATCGACGTCAAGAAGTTCCCCATCTCCATCGGCATCATCGTCTTCAGCTACACCTCGCAGATCTTCCTGCCTTCGCTGGAGGGGAACATGCAGAAGCCCAGCGAGTTCCACTGCATGATGAACTGGACTCACATCGCTGCCTGCATCCTCAAAGGCCTGTTTGCCTTGGTGGCTTATTTGACGTGGGCCGACGAAACCAAGGAGGTGATCACCGACAACCTGCCGTCCAGCATCAGAGCCGTCGTTAACCTCTTCTTGGTGTCCAAGGCGCTGCTTTCATACCCGCTGCCATTCTTTGCTGCCGTGGATGTCCTGGAAAAGTCTTTCTTCCAAGACGGTGGGCGTGCGTTTTTTCCGGATTGCTACGGGGGCGACGGGCGTCTCAAATCGTGGGGTCTTTCGCTCCGCTGCGCACTAGTTGTGTTCACTATGCTTATGGCTATTTATGTGCCGCACTTTGCACTCCTCATGGGTCTGACGGGAAGCTTGACAGGCGCGGGTTTGTGCTTTCTCCTCCCCAGCTTATTTCATCTCAAGTTGTTGTGGAGAAAGCTCTTGTGGCATCAGGTCTTCTTCGACGTCGCCATATTCGTGATCGGGGGTATATGCAGTATTTCTGGCTTCATCCATTCCGTCGAGGGCCTCATCGAGGCGTACAAATACAACCTGGTCGATTAGTCTGGAAAACGATGAGTGGTGGTAGTTTGGTGATAAGTGTTACACATCCCACATATTGATAACCAAACCGATAAGTTTCCCCAGAAAAAAAAAATAATAATAATAATTAAAAAGCTTTTAACCCATGCCGCTCTTAAAAATAAAAGGTTCCAAAAGGGTGTTTTTGCAGAAGAACTGTTTTTGGCTCCCCAAAGAACCTTTCAGTGAACAGTTCCTAAAATAACCATTTTGAAGATCATTTTAAAAATCTAAAGAACCTTTTCTGCATTTGAAAGGTTCCATGGATGTTCAAGGTTCTTCATAGAACCATTGATGCCAATAAAGAACCTTTATTTTTAAGAGTGCAGGTTCATTCAAATCTGACCTGAACACACAATAAATCAGCGATTCTTTACGCATCCACATGAGAAATGCCTTGGACAGCAGCGCGTTACACAAATAGACACCAGAGCAAACCTACCCATATTTTTGTTGTTAAGCGAGAAAATGGTTTACAAGGGAATTTATTTCAGCTTTGATTTGGCCCGACTCCACGGGAATCATTTCATTTGAGTGCAAGACATTCAGCTGAGCGAAGCAATGCTGTGAGAGAGCAAATCTCCTGCAATATACACGACTAAGAACAAAAAACAACCAGTTAATTACAAGGGACTAACACCGTGGCAATAAACACAATAGAGTACGTTTATAAAATAAATAAATTGATGGATTTTCCTTAATTCGATCTGAGGACACGTATAGCCTAAGTCTTAATTATTATCGTTTGCATTTACTGAACCAAATCGGAGAGGGCAAGATAGAAAATAATAATAAAGGCAGCATACTGGACGGTGAATAGAAGTACTTTAACTATGCATTTTGATCGTATGATGTCCATGCAGTATTAGAGATATTCAGAAGAAAACGAGGGTTTTATTCACACATGAGGATTGCGCTGCGTTTCAATGCTCTCTGACAGAAATCATACAAAGAGACTCGTATTTTTACAAGACATCGAATAACGAACAAGAAAGAGTCGCTGAAGCTGAAGATAATGAAGAGGAAAACGAAAATCACTCGGAAATCCCAGAAGAAATTATGGAAGGTATTAAAACATCCCACCAAATCAAATCGCTAAATTTCGACTTTGAGCATTGCGTTGTTTGTCGGATATCAAATGTTGTAATTTTAAACAATTAATAACGTTCATGTTCCCCTCGGTGAGATTTATTATAGCGTCGTTGGATCGAAATCAAGTCTGATTCAATATTCGAAATCAAGGGACTTGCATAAGACATTTTTTTCATTTTGTGCAATCCAATGGGTGCTGTGGAAATGTTATAAAACCGTATGTGTTGTGTTATTGTGGTTTAAAAGATGGAATGTATATCACAAAATCGTTATCATATATCGTGAAAATGAATATATTGAAGAATAAAGAAACGCGTGAAATTATATTGTACAAATGTTTTTTTTTTTTTTTTGGTTTTGTGTGATATGGAAAAAATGAAACACGTGCATCTTTTCCCTTCAAAACAGAATAAATCTGCAAAACAATAAATCAGTTGAGTCCCCCTCTCAGAGATTTATTCCAAATGCGCATGTAAAGACTGTACATCCACATCTTATGGGTTCACATATTATAGGCAGAATATATAATTCAAGATTTATACTTTCTGATAATTCCTGAATTTGCGGAATAGAAAAATAAAAGCCTTATTTGATGCATTGCATTTGACTGCGCACATACTGCTTATCACAATTACAGCTGAAAAAACAGACAGCTTTAATTCAGTTTTACAACGAGAGAAATAACGGCCGCAGCTAATAAATGCATTACATGTCGTCCTATGGATTCATAAATTATTTCAGTCTTCAAATGGACTGTACGTTTAAATAAATTGTAATGCAAATGATAAATGCAACTTGTCATTTCTGTTTCATAAGGCGCAACAGAATGAAGTGAACTCATGCAGAAAATGCGGGACAGATTTCTGCTCTCGGCTCTGATTCCGCAGGTAAACATGCGAGCTCACGCTCAGACATCTGGACGGACTGTTTCTCAGTTACTGAGGCTAATATGAAAGAAAGAAATAAAATACAAAGATGCGCATTCGCATATGGTTGCTTGCATGCACGCGCTTGAACACAGCATAACTCAAGACAAAAAAAAACACATCAAAACGGTTCTACACTTAAATTCTACAAGAATACATAAATAAAACATACATAAGAGACATTTCAAAAGATTATTCACTAAAAAATAAAAATAATTTAGATTTTTTTTATCGGCAAAAAATAATTCTGCATGACACTATTGCACCGTCATAGTCTAAGGAGAAGATCAGAGTAGAAATTTCTATTTTAACTACGCAAGTGGAGAATTGTGGCAAATGTCGGTCGTGTTGGATTGTGGGAAATCGAGTTCAGCCAGAGGAGCCATTTTCTCATTAATGGACCACGAAACGCTTGAGAAACTGAGGCTGCAGCGCCATCTGGTGGCTTCATGAAATACTGCCAAAACGAGACGAGTGCGCTGTATATAAACACATTTAACGTGTTATAGGATTAGAAAAGTACATCACAACAATAGCTGACACCGTTTGAGTTTTTCCACACACTTGTCTGCTTGAACTTGGAGCTCACAAAGAGAATCGCTTTCTGAAGCTGAATTGACATTAAGATCCTACTTTTACTGAAGTGTACAAGACCGCTTTTTGCATATGGACTGCGGTGATGTGTAAACCGTGTCTAAAACCGCCAGAGATTAGAATGACATTTTGTTAAAAACTGTTTGCAAACGACAGAACCGTATTTACTCACCGTCGCTCCAAACCCGTATGACGGTTCTCCAGTAACTCCGTTGCGAGAAATGATTAGCAGAATGTCCTGAATGCGGTTTCCACTGAACAAAGCCTATCAAACTTTAAAAATAACCACTATTAAATAAAGCAAATTAGAAGGTATTCACAAAGAATCAGCGCTCAAGCCTCAGGCCTGCATTTTCAAATTTAGGAGCGTCAACCGTCACTTCTTGAGGCGCGAAATTTGAATATGCGAAAGCGCCAATGAGATTTGATCGAAATAAACACTGCAATAAAAAAAATCGCCTTCAGCAAAACACCGCTTCTTTGTAAATTGTTCTGTTTTAAACCAGTTCATGTGTCAGATATAGACCGGTCCTTGCAGTAAAAGTGAGAGATAAAACCAGTTTAGCAACACCACGACAGAACCTGCTGATAACAGAGCAAACCGCATTCAGAGCTTGAAATCTAAGCATTTTAACAAAGAAAAGTAACTCATTGTTTTATCTTAAAGGAATTTATTCCCATGCACAAAATTGAAATACATTAAAAGTTCTATTTGAGATCCTTCCAAGTAATATTAAAAGAATATTTATTGTTTCAATCAATGGTTAAATCTTTACAATGTGGCTTAATTACATATTTACAAATGCATGTAAATTGTAGCATGTGAACACCACAACACGTAAAAACGACATACAAAGCATCGAGTCATGCCCAAGAGTGGCAGAAGAGATCAGTAAGAGGAGTTACTGACACAGTCTGTTTTGTTCCGCAAGTTCAGGTCTGAAGAACGGACTGGGTCCTAGTTGTCGGCTGCAGTCTGCGTGGTTGGTTTCTTAGAGGAGTTCTCCAGCACCCACGGGTGCACCATGACACCCTGGATAGGGAGACGGTGCATGGGGTTGTGTTTGAGCAATCGGTTGATCAGGTCTCTGCTGCCCTCGCTCACATGAGCAGGGTACGTAAACTCAACCTGGAGAGAAAGTAAAACATAAGATATATATAATACACAAATTAGAGACATTTACATCAGACAGACTGAAGATCATCTACATAAAACAGAGGTTCAAAATAACGTCGCACACTTGCAGGTATCTCAGTCTAAAGAGAAGTGTCCGCTGATCTCAACAGCACAAACGCAGAACATTCATATATTAATAGAGCACAAATTTGAATTATGCGTTTATGAAATTAATCAACAAGAGCCTCAGATCGCTCAATTTCCTCTAATGCAGCCCTGTTCATCAGTGATAGAGGACACAATAATAAATTACATTAGTAACGCTTTAGGTTCCGTTTATCACATTAGGCATCATGATTTAATACTTTTACAGCATATACTAACCTAGTTAACATGGTAACATTTAAATAGTTCATTTAATACATTCAAAATTATATAGATCAATGAAGAACAGTGCATTTCTAAATTAATTCCCAGATTAATAACAGCTGTTAAACATTGAGTTAATGAATTAAATTAATTTTACAGTGAAGTGTTACCACAATACTGCATATTAGCCGAAGTGTAAAAAGCGGGAAAAAAAAACAAGTCCTACATGAATTTATAGAAGTTATTTTTGTAGATGTAGATCTATAACCTAACAATTCTAACCTGAAGAGCAACTAAACCCAATTCATTTGAACAGATTACCATTTTCAGTGTCTTAAACAGTAATGAGCAGTATGTGCAAGGAGAAAGACTCTTGCAAAAAGGATCTTTATCTTTTCATTGCCGATCACCTGTGCAAAGCTAGTAAGAGTTTCTGAGCATCTCACTTACTCTAGAAATCTTGCGGTACGTCTCTTCATGGCTCTTCGTTTCAAAAGGTGGACGGCCAACCAGAAACTCATAGCAGAGCACTCCAAGACTCCACAGATCCACCTTCTCATCGTGCGTTTTGCCCTCAATCATCTCTGGAGGAAGGTAGTCCAGTGTGCCACACAGCGTCGACCTCCTGATAGACAGCAACAGATGCATGATACACACACACACACAATGAGCTGCACTTTAGGGTTGTGCTGATAGACGATAGTATCATGATAGAGATAACGCCTGTGGCTGATGCCTTTGACTATAGCAAGACGATTAATAATAATAATAAAGGCTAGTAATACTTTCTAATGAAATGAAACTAAGTAAATAAGCACGATAATGTGACCTGTGCTGGCAAAATGAGCAAATTTTCAAAAACTGAATTCTTTCACATTCTCCATTAAAAGACCAAAGCAAAAATCAAGCAACGTTGCATTGTTTCCTCCACCTCCTTTCTTAATATTAATTACTAATCACAATATAGCCATTTTTTATTTTAATCGGTTATTAAAAATAAACAAATAGGCCTAGTGCATTCCTTTTTTCATTTTACATCTAAACAAAAGCATCCAAGAAAGAAAACAAATAATTAAATGTAAAAATCACTTCAAGTGTGTTCATTACAGATATTGATTATTGAAACTACAAAAGCAGTTCAGTTCAAATCAAGAGTAGCGATCTTTTCTTTTGTTAGATTAACATTAAGACAGACGGCCTTATAGTAAGACCTAATATAAATGTTACACATCAGATGCTTTCTCCAACAGTTTCTTAAGACATAACAGATCATGTCTGCATGAATAGATTTCCTAAATACTGTAATTCTGTGTATAGTGTGTCATCATGCGATTCATATCAGTCAGCAGCAGCACAAGTAGTGAGCAGAGAAAAATAGTACTCTCAAAAAAGTATATTTGAGATGTTTCATTACTATTTTGGAGCATTGGGATTGCTAGACAAGGACTTAATGAACTAATTTTTGGGAAAACCCGAATTGCATCTCATTTTGCCAGCACGGGTCACAAATCGTGCATCAGCGATCTCACAGGCTGACGATGTGACAATTAAGCATATCGCCCCACAACACTACGGCACTTTAACAGTTAATGAAACTGTGACAATATGCACAAAATTTGATTACACTGCTTATGCAAGCAGAAGGCTGACCTGGAGGAGGGTGTGTGGACAGACCAGCCAAAGTCTGCGATCTTCAGTTCACCATTGGACCCCAGAAGCAGATTTTCAGGTTTAATGTCTCTATGAATCACGTTCTTGGAGTGACAGTAGTTCAGCGCATCTGCAAGCTCCATTATATACTGCAAGCAGACCGTATACACACATTATTATGAGACGTTATCGGTCTTCATACGTTAATCATGAGCTATGAAACCGGAGCAGACAGTGGTTTCTCACCGTGGCACTTCGCTGGTCATCAAAGGTCCCACAGCGCTGGAGCTCGCCATACAGCTCTCCTTTAGGAGCGAACTCCAGGATGAGATAGACGCGCGCCGTGTCGTGGAAGTAACCATAAAGACGCAGGATATTGGGATGTCTGAAAGGAGACGGTAAATACTTCACAACACATCTTAATTTACAAATGCATGGGTTCCAGCGCTAGGGTGGGGATCACTTACATTTTAGCGATTCTGATTCTCTTAATTCCCAGTTTTGATTTCAATAAAGTATAAGAAATGAAATCAGATATTTATTCTATCATTTGTAAAACATTGTTGCAGCTGAATACCATGAACAAACATCAGCAGCCTTAAAAACATTTAGTTACTTTTGCTTTGGTATTTTAAGTGTAAAAAAATAACTAAGACTTGAATTAAAAACAAATGCACAGCTGGTGATAAAATAAGAACAAATAAGTGAATTAGCAATAGCACAACTAAATACAACCAAACAGTTCAGGTACAGAAATTTATATATAAAAAGAAAACTATGCAGTGTTTTACATTTGATTTATGAGGAAGAAAAAAAAATCCTTAAGTAACACACAGTAATTTGTGTGACTTTAACTAGCACTTTTAAAATTATTCAGTGTTATAAATTCAGTTCTTTGATTAATGTCACAAACGGGAACAGGTTTATTAGGCTGCAGTCACGTTAAGACTGAATGCAGTGTTACAAAAGAGTCTCTCAACTGTTTACATTCACTTAAGAAAAAAAATAAAATAAAAACCAAAACACTGACTGTTTACGAGGATTTGACAATTTTGTGCGCATTTGTCCATTCGAAGCAGTTCTCGAGACCCAACTCTACTCAGCGCTGAAGTTTGCAAATGCTCCCAGATTTTATTTAATGAGAAACGAGTCTAATGACTCCGGACTTCTACCTGAGATGTGACTGTATCTCCACCTCCCTCCGCAGCTGATGCTCCACTCCAGCTTTCTCCAGCTGCTTTTTGAACAGAACTTTGAGCGCCAGGATGAACTTGGTCTGACGTTCCCTGGCCAGATATACACTTCCAAACTTGCCTTTGCCCAGAGCTCGGCCGATGTCGAAATTCTCTAAACTCCATGCTTTCCTAGAGAACAGACACAGACTGTCATGCCGTCGACTGATTCTGAGCACTGCAGCATTAAACAGGGGCAGAAAATACAAGTCTTTCCAGATAATCATTAGACTGCATGTCCATGAGCCATTTGAAAAACACTCAGGAATATAAAAATCATTAAAAAAAAAAACCAAACAAATCAACTAATTGATATCATACTTACAGAGTTGATTAATTACAATAAAAATAGCAAATATTTTTTGTATTTTCTGAGATGTTTAAATTCGCAACTGAGGTCTTATCCAATTAAATATGCACACATTTCCAGAACATAGGATAAACCCAGGTTCATAATTATATTTTTATCCATAGATCACAAAATACTGTCAATAGACAAACATTTTCACCATGTTAGGAACAAATTGTATAAATCCATGTAAATGATATGAACAAACCTTCAGAATATAGAGAGGAACAAAACTTAAGTTTGGTGTAAGTAAGAGGGAGAGAAAAAAAAAAAAAAAAAAAACACCCTTTAAAAAGATATGCGCCATAATTACAATCTAAGAATGCAAATAGATTTTTTTTTTTTTTTTTTAAAAACCTAGGTGTAGTTTCCACTAGTCTGAAAGGTTATGGAAGCAAAAATGGACCAAAACCACAAACTTCTGTACAATCTTTGCCTGTAGTGACCAAAATATTTCTCTCCCATGTCTTAAAATGGCTTTGAGGTGACAACTGCCCATAAAAATGTAAAAACTTAATGTAGTCACAGAACATAAAATGTATAAATTGTACATGACTTACTTGGCAGTATTGGATGTTCCAGTGGAAGGAGTTTCTGGAAAGCAACAAAAAAAATATATATCATAACGTTCTCAATGTGAGGTAATGTTATAAGATCAGACGTATCCGCAGAAGTGATACTTACGCTGAAGTTTGTCCTGCTGTTTGGTCTGTGTGGCTGTTTTGAGTTGATCTGGATTGATGTTCTGATCGCCTGGACACATGGTCTTCACAGAAACCGGGAGTCCGAGGGGTTTCTGCTGATTTGCGGGGCGCGGGACGCGCTGTGGCCCCGGAGTCGTGCTGAGAACACGTGTCACCACAGGCTTCTGACCGCTCTGGGTCACCGGAACTCTCTTGGGTCCGCCAGCAGAAACCTGCACAACATGAACACATCACACATGTCAAAAACAGATACATGCATGAGTGTTTCTAAAAAATTAGTCAGTGTAATAATTATATTATAAATAACTCTGGACAAGAGGATCTGCTATGACAATGCACTATTTACCTTCTTAGTAAAATACAGATCTGAACATGAGACTCAGCGCTGCCTAAAACTAAATGCATATAGAGAACAAATAGAAATAGGAAACCTAGGAGCATTAATACAAACTCCACTTTAACTGAGATCAAACAGCAAAAAAAAAAAAAAAACATCTTAAAGTGAAATGCTCCTGAAAAACCAGATGAAGAGAACGAGAAAACAAACAAAAAAAGAGCTAAAAAGCAACTGTTTAAAAGGAAAGAGACTCCAATAATGATTTTTATTGCTAGATAATGGCAAAAAAAAAAGTGTTATATATATATATATATATATATATATATATATATATACACACACACGTGTATATCCTAAAGTGTTACTACATGCATACAATAAAGTTTCACTGCATCAAAAATGTAATTGTATTTCTACGTTTTTTTCTGCAATTTTGTGTCATTCAAACTGCCTTGTAAATAAATACAAGACTTAAAAAATAAAAAGCAAATGAACTCTTCAGAGGCATCTGCTCAATAACAGCTCACTCTTTACTTTCTAGTAAATAAATAGAGATCTGAACATGAAATGTAGCGTCGCCTATATGTAACTGCATAGAGAACAGATGAAAACTACTTTGTGAAGGTACAGGAAATCATTTAGAGTAAGTTTAAATATTCAAATTATGATTTTTGGTTGATAGACGATTGCAAAACGTATATAAACAAACAATATGCTAACTTGCTGAGAATAGACAAAAGTTCATAATATACAGTTTCTCTCGAATACCTTCTCATTATCAGTTCGCTGGATCTTCAGGTCTTTGCTTGATTTGGTTCTTGCAGCGGTTTCCATAATCTGAGTTTAAACAATGACATTATTTGATTAAATACAAGGAACGCATCACAACCTCAGTCACATAATGGAAGAGTAAGTAAATTAAGACAAGATTCAGTCCAATAAAGAACAAAAAAAAAAACAACGATAATAAAGCTCGGGGCAGATTGAGGCCTAACACACGACGGCACCCGTTCAGATGACTTACAAACTAACGTTTCCATCAAAACACGTTGATAACATGAATCTATGTAAAACAACGAACTTTTTCAGATTAAAACCTTTAAAGAAATGAATCCGTCAATAATAAATAAACTCAGAAGCGTCTTCTCGTCGTCGTGATGAAGCAGCGCTAATAACGTTAACTTACCTCCTTCAGCCGATTCCACGCGAAAAATCCTCCTCAAATCCGACAGAAACGCGATGATTTCCCCCTCGCCGTGTTAATAACCTGTTACCATTCGCTAAACCAGCCGTGTGTGGTATTTAACTGAGAAAAATCATTAAAATGTACACTTTTGTTCCTAAAGAGGATGACGCTGCTCTCCTCAGCCGCTGCGAGTCTGGCCTGTTTAATTTCAAATATCCCACTTTTAAATACCTTTAAATATTATCTGATTTTTGATTGGTCAGATGGAGCAGTAAACTTGAATCCTATTGGTTGTTGGAGAATTCGTCATGTGACGCAAGGGCTGCGCAAGAGAAGCCGGGAAAACGCATCGTTGTAGAGCGGAAATGACCAGCAGGTGGCGCGAAAGATCACCACACACATAAAAGTCTATATTAAGCAACCATCAGATCAGATTGTTTAATAACGAGGGACAAAATCAAACTAGATTTAGGGACGAGCAACAACAACAAAAAAAAAGTTACATTATATCCATTATATTGTATTGTATTCAAATATATTACATTTAAAAATAAATATTTAAATTTCCACTTTTTTGGAGATTTCAAAAGTTTTTTTTTTTTTTCAATTAAAAAATAGATTAAAAAAATGTTAAAACAAAAATATAAATGAGAGAATAAGATGAGCTTAAATGGCTTTTTTACTATCTTTTAATTAGAATTATTTAGATCAGATGCTTTGTCTTTACTGAAAGAAACTGGGTGTTTTTTATTATTATTATTCTGTCATCAATGATGCTTTTATTTATTAAATCAACCCACAAATCTCTCAACTCCACCTGTTTTTTCTCTCATTTTTTCTATCTGGCCATTTTCTAAATTCTCCTAAATGGTAAGAAATATGACAAAAATTAGTTTGACCAGAACCAACTAATATTTGCTCTCAGTTTCTTCAAACATCACATCTCATAATTAATCTCAATCTTGTTAAACCGTCTTTAACCATATTCGGGCACCATTATAAACAAAGCAACACGAGCCATTGTTTAGTATGAACGTTAGTTTATTTCAGCATTTGTAAACAGCTTTGGCTGCATTTGGAGAACAAATGATGAAGAGATCGTCTCGTTTCGTCAGTACCGAGCAACTCTAAAACACTACAGACATTTAATTCATTCCTAAATTATTTCAACCTTTGCACCAAGTTGCTTTATTTGATTTAATACTTAATATGCCAGTAACAAACATTTACATTCAGTATAAATAAGCTGTTTTAATGCAGTCGCTTTATTTTAGTTCGTCATAATATTTAAACTGAAGTAAACCAAACATAGAGAAGATCTTCAATGCCATTTCAATCGAGAAGGAAGAACACAAGCGTCTGTAAATGCTGGACAGGTTTCTGTGCTGAAGCAATCACATCCACAAACCATCTTCACTGTCACATTCAATAAATACATCGGATTGGTATTCATTCATTGTACCGTTTCCCCATCGCTGACGATGAAGATAATGAAGCTGTGATTTATGGATGCATGAAATAACATAAACCTACAAAATATAAATAAATAAATAGAATGTATTTCACCCTCTTCTGATGTTTCCCATCATCACACACACATTTCACATCTGGATCCAACACCCCATTTACAGTCACAGCAAGTGCACGTATGTTCACTACTAAGTGAAGGAGATATTTAACATCATACAGAATATTCTTGATGATGATGATGATAATTCATTCTGTCGTTTCATACACCATCATCTCTTCAGTGCTCGGCGTCTGACTGGTTTTCTGAAGAATCCAGTGAACATCCGCGATGGTCCTCCAAATCTAGTCTGGATTAGTTTGTTCCCTTCCTTGATGCTTGGATTTAAGTGTTACTAGTATAATAGTAATAATAAAAATAAGTTATAATATTCCTAACAGTTTTCAAGTGTATAAGTGCTGGTGAAGCATCCAACATCTGCGCTCTCTGACCGTAAGAGTCGCGTGTAACAGAGCTGAATGGTTTGGCATACGTTCCTCTTCCATCATCGCATCAGAGAGCATGGGTCTCGTTATACTGATTCATTAAAACTAGGTTTGAGTGTTTGTCGACCGTCTCTCCGCCGCTGGACGTCCCCGTCAGCCTCTAATGTAGACGCTTGAATCCGCAGGACGCTGAGAATGAACTTCCACCATTGGAGAAGGGTGCGTAGAGAAGCGCGGCGACAGAGAGGAAGGTGCGCGGCTCAGGAGCGGTCATTTCTCAGTGACGGCCGCAGCCATGGGCGTCCTCAGGGTTCCTCTGGCTGTGATGGCCAGCTCCTCGATCTCTGTGTTCAGACGTCTGATCACCCACTCCATCGCCTCACGACCCTGCAGATGGACATTCACAATCAGACTGGGCAGATCATCTTTTTAACCAATGAACATCCAATATTGGTCCAGTTGTTTGAATTCATTCATTTTGACCAATTTGTGAACCATTTGAAAGGAACTGAAACAATCGAGTCACGTAACTAGTGGGTATGAGATATATCACCCAATATTACATTTTTTTTTTTTTTTAATTAAAGTAGTTTTTCTTTAAGTTTTTGTTTTGACAATGTGTAGGACTTTTATTTTGACAGTGCTGAGAAAGCTAGCAGCTGAGCATATTAGAGTCTTCATTAGTTTAGTCTCAGTTTAACAGTTTTGTCAAATAAATTATTTGACCTAAGTAAATGGAAAAAGTATCTCTATTATTTGTAATAACCTTGTTTTATTAAAAAAAAAAAAAAAAAAAATTATATATATTTCCACTGCACACAGATTTATCAGATTACTACCAGATTTTTGTCTTTATTTGTGGAAAATATTGCAATAGAATTAGAGAATCAGTTTCCATTTAAAGTATAAATGATTGTTTTATCATTTATGGTTATCAATTTAAATTTTCATAAATTTTCAAATTGTTTCCAATTTAGTAAATTTTATGTGAAAATTATGATCAATTCTGCATTCTTATTATCTTAAAAATTAAATAGTGTGATGTCATATACATTGGCTTTATATTAAATATTTTAAAATATAAAATACAAATCTTGATTGAGCACTGAGAAATGAAGCTGATGAAACAATTTAGTGCCAAGAAAAACTAGAAAAGAAAGAAAATGCATATTCACTGTAGAAATGTGCATGACTTTGAGGCCTAGAACCTTCTCTGGCGTGTCCAGGTTTTCTGTTTTATGATTTATTGGAGACATTACACCTCTTGATGTGAAATTCAATTTTTTTTTTTTTTTTACAAATTTATCCTTCATCTTCTAAAGTTTTGGGCAGAACTGTCAATATAGCCGTTTCCCTCCACCTATTTTTTTAATATATAATAGTGCATTAAAAAAAAAAAAACGCTAAGTGGAAACACCAAGATGCACATAAATTCTAAAAATGTGCATAAAAAACAAAAAATGTATGCGCACAATTGAGTAGGATAAACTTTATCCGATATTAAAAAAATGTGCATAAACTACGATGGAAACACAATTACCGAATAAATTCCACCATGAGCATCAAAAAAAGTCACATGACTTTCCCACCTGGGATGGGATAACCTGACTAACCAGCGGACCGATCTCGGTCACAGCATCTGAAAGGTTGTTTTGGTCATTCTGAAAAGGCTGACTTTTGCAATTGTTTTATGTAAAATTCCAGTTTTGCGCATAAGTTTAAATTTGCATCTTTGGATGGAAACATAGCTAATGATTGGAGAAGTGTGTTTTGGTTTGCTGACCTTTCCTGCATTGGTGGAGATGGTGGAGGCCATGATTCCCTCCAGATAGCTGCTGAGACTGATGCCCTTCACAGAGATGATGGCCTCCTGGGTGAGCATGGTCCTGCAGGAACAACAGCGGATACGCAACATTACACCACATACAACAGCAACACACAGAGAACCTCAAACTCATAACACATTCAGATCAGAAACCACAAGGAATCGTACTTTTCCGGGTCCTCTGGATGTGGTCGGTAAATGAGCCGCTCGTCCACAGACACCATGTTAGTGAAGGTGATCTACGGTGAGAAAAGCAGAGCATGATGGCTATGACACATTTTTAGAGTATGTTGTTTATAACCATAACAGAAACCAACACCCTTCCTAGAATGCAACTCTATTACGCAACTCTATTATGCACAGACAGGCCTCGTCTCATTCCAGATGACATTCAGTCACACAATCTCAATGCTCTCGCTTTATAAAGCCTATAGTGCTACAGAAAGGGGCCTGAGGATGAAGAACAGGGATGTGAGAGAGAAGATGCACTGAGAAACAGAGACGCCCTGTCAGACTGACTCAGATGATGAATGTCATGCACTGATATGGTTAAAGCACGTGTACCTCATAATAAATGATATCACTTACATTAGTGGACTGAAGCTCAAAGGTTTTCTCTTTGGGATCGACTACGGAGTGCTCCTGGATGTACGTACATGTCCGCGTGTTCCCAATTATCTGTGGAGAAACAAGACAGCAGCTTGATGAATAAATCATTCATTAATAACCAGCATAAATACACACCAACAGAGCTTCACAGATACACAGTGATTTAAAGCCACGTTCTGTTTTGGCGTTAGTTTCAGTCAGCGTAATAATCCAGAACTCAGAACAGAACAAGATCAACTATAATTAACCCAACAACACTCTACCATTACCTTGACCTATACTAGTCCTGACTCCATTTACAGAACATTACTCCCATCATGTGAACATGGTTCAGATCTCATTCAAAGGCCAGTCGGGTTTGATTCTTTAAAACACACAAACATTCATTCGTAATCATAATGTGTGGGTGATTCACTTTCAAAGACTAATTATAGCAAACAATCTAAATCTTCAGTCTATTATAGGAAACTCAAAGAGCTGAATGCAGTTCACCTGTAAAATGATCAGAAACACACTTCATTTGTCACTTAAAGAGTGTTTGTAACACCGAAACATGCATTTTCTATAAAGCTGCTTTGAAGCAACATGTACTGTGGACAGCGCTAAATAAATAAACTTGAAGGCCTGGAATTCAAAATCTCATGAACTGGACTTTCATCGTTCCTCATTATTGCCGAGTTAGTGAAGTACTAAGTAAAAACAAACTGACTCCAGCTCTAGGAATCATACCCGAAGGTTCTGGCTTAATAATAACCTCGGCCGGTCCTTGAGCAGAATGAAAGTGTTTCAGGTCAAGGATGACAGGCACAGGTCACATTCAGACTCACGTCACAGCGGGACACTTCATTCAGAAACAAGACACCAGGACGACATGTTCTGAGGACTAACCAGACCGATATAACGTTCAATCAGGTCAGAGACCAGCACACTGAAGAACTGAGGTTACATGCACTATAAATCAGGTCAGGAATCGCTGAAGTCTTCCCACAGCTGGGATGAGAACATCCCAAACCGGCAGGACTGAAGTCAGAGTTCATTCAGGATTTATCCTGATGGTTTCCACCAAACGTGACGAGAACAATGAGCTACAGAGAGCTTCTTATGCTTTCGAGATCATGCTTTAATTCCATGAAGCATGCAAACAAACAGATTATTAGGGATGCACCAAAATGAAAATTCTTGGCCGAAGCTGAACAAAATGAAACATTGAACAAGGTTTTTCACATTTTTTCCCCATATATTTTGCCAATTTTTTTCACCATTACATAATGTGCTTTTTACTGTTTTCTTTAAATTTTCAAAGAATACCGGACTACCAATAAGCTTCAGGACAAACAATACTGTTATCAACACTTGCGTTGTTTTATCTCCGTATACTTCAATGTTAAGGACGAATTAGAAGCTGTTGCTTGTAACTTTTCTTCACTGAATGATGTGGTTGATGTTTGCTAGACGTGTGTGTGTTATCCGTGCTCGTGTGCGGAGTGAAGCGTTCGAAGGTGTGGGCTCACATTACAAAACTAAGCGACTGTCAGATGCAATATATGCAGTAGTGTAATAGTGAACAAAGGAGGCAACACCAGTAATATAATGAAACATTTACTAACAAAACAAAACATCTACATCACAACACAACATCACAAAAGTACATTATTTTGCGCATGCTTTAAAGCCTTGACAGTTTAACATTTCACTGGCGTGTACACTAAAAGGCCGGTCAAACAGCACATGATTACTTGGTTATCGTCTGATTAAGCTAATACTGTCAAAAAAACATGTAACATTAAAGGGACAGAACTAAACATGCTGCCGTGCCGACTGTCATTAAAGGGATAGTTCACCCAAAAATGTAATTCTTTATTTACTCACTGTCATGTTGTACCAAACCTGTATTAATTTTTATTCTTGTCCTGAACACAAAAGAAGATATTTTGAAGAATGTGGGTAACCAAATAGTTGCTGGTCCCCACTGACTTTGATAGCAGGAAAAAATAAATAAATACGGAAGTCACTAGGGACCATCAACTGTTTGGTTTCCCACATTCTTCAAAATAACCTTTATGTTTAACAGAAGAAAAACTCATTCAGGTTTAAAACAACTTGAGAGTGAATAAATGACACAATTTTCATTAATGGGTGAACTATTCCTTTAATGTTAATAAAATAGAACACAAAGAGAAAAATAACTCACTGCTCCTGACTGAAGACCTTTAATACAGTTGCTAAAGTTCTGCAGTAATAAAATAACTTGAAATTTTCAACAACTTTTCACATCATATCTCTTTGCAGCAAATAGTATCGATAACAGTATCGATAAATACCGGTATCGATAAAATGTAAACGATACCCAACCCTAGCAGACACTATACCAACAAAGCACAATTTAACTTAAAATTAATAAGCTAGTAAAATAATCTTTTTTGAGACCCCTTCTCGAATCAGTTATGCATTTTGTACCATACAAATAAATGCAGCCTTGCTGAGCAGAAGAGAATTCTTTTAAAACTTTAGAAAATATGCACATGTGTTATAATAAATGTATTAATAGAGCTGTTGTAATTATTATTATTGTCTTACTTTTCTCATTTTATTTTAAAAATGCATCAAAATGGTACTGAGCAGCTGACGAGTAACAGTTTCAGACTTTTCTCACGCTTTGGACTTTGAACCCTGGCTAACGAGCAGATAGCCCCTCGAGCTCGTGCAGCGCTGTTTCAATGCATGCAATTCGTGTGTGTATTAGAAGACATAACGTTCTACAGTTTATTTACTAATCGTTTGAGGCCATTTCACGATTTCAATCATCATACAGTAACCAGGAACAACCACCCCTTCCTCTTCTCATCAGAGACATGCGATGCATGACTAAACAGTCTCTCGGTGTCTGTGATTTTTGCATCTTTCTCTGACAGTTTTAAATACTTTCACCCTGCCGACATGTTTGCTGCATTAGTGCACACCTCTATTTGATTGCGTCACTTTATTGTTTGGTACAATTTATTCAGTCTTTTCGCTTACTCAATTTTATTAATTTCAGTTGCTGAACATTCAGTGCATCGCTACAGATTAGTCTGTTATCTAGAAGAAAAGCAGGAGTCAGTACCGATCTAACGATGGATGGCAGGCCCCACTCGGTGCTGAGAAGCCGCTTGCTGTGCAGCCGTCCCTGCTGGTCCACGTTACGGTCCAACACGTCCACGCCAAACACGCTGGGGTTCATGGGGTTTGGGTACTTCTGCATGGCAGCTTTGGTCACGGTTTCCCATGGATGGCTGCGAGAGACACAAATGCAAACTTTAGTACTGCTGGAGCCTAAAACACAGTGAACATTCAGGGTCTTTAATTAGAGCTGAAGCCAGCGCAATATATGACAGTGAGACTGTTACATAATACATCCGCATGCATCTGTGCATAATCGTAACACGATCGCTGAGGAGCGACTGCAGTTAAAGCCATCATGAGCCACGTTACATCTGCAATGTGAGCACGGGACATCACCAGCCGTTCATTCACTGACACATCAGAAACCGGGAGAGATTTGATGACCGATCAACATCTGCTGGATTCACAACCACAGAGACACTTCTTTAAGAAACGCACAGTGAAAGAGTTTGAAAGAACTAAAATTACGTCAAAAAGACCTTAAAAACTAATAATAGTCTGCTTTTAACATTAAAAATGCACAACTGTGTTCTACATCCAAATGAAACTGATATAAAATCATGTCCAAAGTATCTTTCATAGGAAATATTCTGTGTGCAATCTTAAAGGACACCTTGATTTGACCCTTATGTTGTGTTCTGGTCATTTCTTTTTCCTGAAAATGTTAGTTATTGCTATCAAATCAGACTAAATCTTGCTGACTTTGCTCACACAGGCTTCACAAAACTGTTTTTTAGGGATTTTTTCCCTCAATCATGGTGTTCCTAATCAAAAATTACCAATTTGCTAAAATTGCATATACATTTTGTGTTATACTAAATCAATACCAAATATTCAATTTAATGTTTTTATCAACGTGTTTTCTTTCAATCAGCACAGGTTTTGTGTTTCTTTTTTGGAGCTGACTGATCATTGGCCTCATTGATGTGAACTCAAACTTCAGTTTTTGAGTAAATATTGCCAAAATTATCCACAAATAATACGTTTGGCAGTCAGAAACTGAGAAGCATTAACTCTATCATCAACCAGCTCCAAAAATTAACATAAAACCTGTGCTGATTGCAAGAAAACACTGATAAAAAGATTAAATCCAATTTTTGGTAATATAGCACAGCAAGAGATTTTTGACTAGAAACAACAAAGTCACCGTTGCTTAATGAATATGACATAATATATTTCATGTTATTTACTGTACGTGTATAGTGTTTATTATTAATCAATTATGCGATTTTGTGTACTAAAAGTATTTGGAAACAGCACGAACCGCTTTAATAGGAAGCGTCTGGCGGCTTCGGCTCATATGAATGGTTGCCTGGGAGACCGTCAGCGGTCACATGACGCGTGACGCATGGCGTAAGCCATGTAGAGGAAAGGTCAAGGAGAGTTGTGCAACGAGCGGCACAAGACTGGATCCACACACGTGGGTTCAAAGGTCACGGATTCACCTGAACATCTGTAACTCGGCTATTTCATCAGCCAATGTCCACCACAGATGTGACAGCACACTAACTAACCAGCAGGGAAGTTAATCGCATGTCCTGCTGACCCACTGAAACCCAAAACAACTAATACTGACGCTTCCGAAGAACAATTAAGAATAAAACTGATTAAATCTAATCCTTATTTAACAAAAACTGAAAACACAATCCAAGTCTGTAAAGTCGAACCGCATTATCATTCAGCTGCCAAGGACATAGCGGCTAGATTGCGTAACTAACCGGTTAGTAGCTTACTTCACAACTGTTCATCGAACTTACTGCATTTAGCACACACTGAGTGTCTGGCTGCAGTCTGCAGTACAGCTAATCATCTTTAGCTGCTAGTCATCAGTTGTTTCGATGAAAGACATTGACTGTAGATTCTGACTACAATAGCATACTGAAGTTATTAACGTTAAATCAACTTTTACATTTACCAACACTTTTGGTACTCTGAAGTTATATCACTAGACCCATAAAAATAAAGTGAATGTTAAAAAAGACTGTTTTTAATAAGTTGACAGGAAGCCGTTAGCCGCTTTGGCGCCTCGTGTAACGTTAAACTCCCTCAGACGCGCTCACGCGCTCACACGATCACTCCACCGCAATAACACGACAAATAACACCTTCACTCACTTGAAAACGTGTTCTGACGTCCAGATCTTCATGGTTCTTGCTGTTTTATAGATGTTTAATGCGCGAGGGCTGCAGGGTGACACCGCGCCGCTTCCGCCGTTTGTTCGAGAACACTGCCGCTCAGGCCCCGCCCACCGGTGACGCACGCACCAGCGCAGGACGCGCTCCGACCAATCAGAGACGAGCGCTCTGAATGGAAAAACCTCCCGCCCGCAGAATGTGCTTCTTATGTATGGAACAGCAATTAAAGTTCATTCGGGAACATGACATGATTTCTGTCGCACATACTGTACAGGTGTAATGCTGATCAAGGTTACGCGGACCACACACTTGAAGGAGGTCATTCATTCATCACGTGACATGAGAAGGTCACTTTTAGTAAGTGCGTCTGCTAAATGAATAAATGTAAATGTAAAATATATATATTAGCGCTGTCAAACGATTAATCGCATTCAAAATAAAAGTTTTTGTTTACATGATATTTGTATGTGTGCTGTGTATATTTATTATGTATATATAAATACACACATGCATGTATATATTTCAGAAAAATAGGTTATGTTTATATATTAAATATATTTATTTATAAATATAAATTATATGAATATAAATATAGACATGTAAATACATGTAAATAGTTTTAAAATATATACTGTATGTGTGTGTATTTATATACACATAATAAATATACACAGAACACATATATTATGCAAACAAAAACTTTTATTTTGGATGCGATTAATCCTTTGACAGCACTAATATATATATATGTGTGTGTGTGTGTATACTCTTAAAAATAAAATATCCTTTAAAAAATGCATTTGAAAACTTTTGTAGTAAAAAACTGCTTGTAAATCTCTGATTGTACTGTATTATCACCAAATATTGGATTCATTTTTTTTCATTTTCTCATTTTCTTTTAATTAGCACAGGTTTTGTATTTCTTTTTGGAGCTGATTGGTTGATCTGAGCTCATGCTCCTCAGTTTTTCAGTGATTATTGACATAATTATCCACAAATAATGCTTTTTTCACTCAAAAACTGAGGCACATGAGATCAGATCAATGAGGCGTACGATTAATCAGCTCCAAAAAGAAAAAGAAAAAAAACCTTTGCTAATAGTAGGAAAACAAGCCGACAAAAAGATTGAATCCAATATTTGGTGATAATATGGCATAATGAGAGATTAATATGCAATTTTGTAGACTGGTCATTTTTGAACAGGAACAACACAAGTGTAACAAAGTGGGGGAAAATCCCAAAAAACTACAGAAATTATCAAATGTTTTTTGGAAGTTGTTATGAGCAACGTCAGTAAGTTTCAGTCCGATGTGATAAACATTAATTGGCATTACCAGGACAAAGAAAAGCAGATCAAAATAACCAGAACACAACATGAGGGTTAAGAGTTTCACCGGGAGCTTTTAGACCAAAAGGTTTTTAAGTTCACAAGAGACTTAAATTTAGTCTGTTTCCAGACCTTTGACTAGCTGGTGAACAAAAATAAACCAGCAGCATGTGACATACATACGGCACACAATGAGCACATGCCAAGCTTATGTCTTGTGTTGGGAGTTATATTTTTTGGTTTAGTTATATATCCCGATGCTCTGACTGTGACACTGTCACATTTGCACATCACATTTCATAATCACTGATTAGACTCATAAAGTCGGTCTGCTGTAGACATGAGCTCAGTTTATGAGTCAAACAGCCTTTGAAATGAAGCATTACACATCATCACACACGGTCAGCACTTTTTTTTTCATTCACATCTGACCTCTCAAACACCACCGAATGTGCCAAATAACACAGCAGCTGCTATTTAGATGCTCCAACTCACTTTATAATCAGAATATTTCAGAAAAATCACCAAAACACCATTCAGCAAAATCCCTAATTCAAATAGACAAGTTTATCATTTTATAGTCATCATCATCATTTATAGTCATTTTATAAATGATCATCGCCCTTTGAAACAAGACTGGATTTGATATGTCTTATTATAAATATTATAAAGTGGAAACTCTTTAACAACGGTCTTTAAAAACTTTTTAACACTGTCTAGGTTCAATATGATCAAATAGACATCTTCAGAAAACCAGGTTCTGTTTTACAGTTTTTTTCAGCTGCTTTCACACATTTTCAAATCTTTGCCTCTTTTTTTCAAAACTTTACACACAAATCCAAGAATTGCACACAAAATGCAAAATGCCTCACATCTCTTGCAAAATGAAGAACTGCATTCAAAATATCACAAACACATCTCAAAAGCAAACATTTGCAAACACCTTTGCCTTAATATTAATTCCTGTTAGATTTGTGTGTGTTACGTAGAGAACTGTGTGTTGTGTTTTATGAAAGTCAAAGGCTGATAATTAGTGTGTGGTTTTGCAGATTCGGTGTGTGTTTCTGCTGTTTGAGTGTCAGCTTTCAGAAACTGTGACAAGGAAAGATTTTGTGTGTAAACAGATGAAAAACACTGTGATGGGATTCTGAGTCTTGATTATTTTCATTAGTGAGAATCAGGCGCCCTCTGCTGATAATGAGATTGAATGCTTTTCTAGTCCATGTCTACAGTATATACAGTAATCTGTGTTTGTATCAGGTTATAATAACTATAATAACAATTATGTCTTTTAAAAAATAGCAGCTTCAGTATTATATATTATTTATAAATATTAATATAAAAAATACCGGACAAAAACTACTGGCAACAGGACATTAGTTACTCAAGACAAATAGCTACTGGATGGATGTGACTTTTTTTAATACTTAATTAATATACTAAAATAATAATAATAAAAATTAAGTAATGGTGTATAAATGTAGGTTGAAGTATTTACATATTTAAGGGTGAAGAAAAACACCCAATACCACGTTAAACATCAACTCCTGTTTTTTAAACTAGAATTTAGCTTTTCCTGATACTACATTTCAGCTTCAGTCGTTCAGAAGGCGTGATCTATGAGCTACAGTCATTAAGACTGATTTTCTGAGTGATGTTTGTCTGAGATCAGCTCATCTGGAGTCTGTCAGATCGAGCTTCATGCTAGTCTTCTCTGAACGCAGGGACTAATTTGCCCAGTAGGTGGCGCTGCTTTCATTCTGTTAACATTCAAGTGTTGGTCTGCTGGATGAGTGTGTGTGTGTGTGTGTGTGTGTGTGTGTGTGTGTGTGTGTGTGTGTGTGTGTGTGTGTGTGTGTGTGTGTGTGTGTGTGTGTGTGTGTGTGTGTGTGTGTGTGTGTGTGTGTGTGTGTGTGTGTGTGTGTGTGTGTGCGCGCGCGTTTTTGTGACACATGAGGACACAAATTTGTATAATGACAAGGGTATGACACTTATTACAAGGAGAAGGTGACTTATGAGGACATTTCCCCATGTCTCCATCAAAATCTGAAATAGCAGATAGTCTCCTGTAAGGGGTAGGTTTAGGTGTAGGGTTGGTGTAGGACAATAACACATACAGTAAGTACAGTATAAAAACCATTACGCCTATGGAGAGTCCACAAATAAACCACAAATACCAGACTGTGTGTGTGTGTGTGTGTGTGTGTGGGTTTGAGCATCAGGATGAAAGCTGACTGACGTTGATGAGGTAAAGGACGAGTATCGACCTCACAGCATTCAGAGGCGTTCAGATGAATGACTCCAGCATCTCCACATGTGAGGAGGATAAAAGGACAGAGAGACGTCACACACACACACACACACACACACACACTCAGATGATCATCCCTCCATCTCTTGAAGGTCAAGAAAGACTGATCTTTGTGGTTGTTCTTACTTTAAAATGTTATTGTGATCAGTGAGCGAGAGTGAATCTCCATCAGCACAGGCTCGTTTCCATGAGAACATCAGATGATGCTGTTTTAGCTGCTTAATTGGCATGTGGGTGTTAATTCCTGCATGGGGTTATTAATTACATTTTGTCTTATGTTGATGATTCAGCAGCCTCACATCTGTAAATAAAAACAACACAATCTATCCTGAAATGCAGTTTATGAAGTCATATTCCACAGAAACCTGTGCTCTATTTAAAAACTCTCATAAAACTTGTAAAAACTGTTTTATCTCACAATTTGCTTGTAAATTTCACAAATAATTACAAACAAACAGGAACTAGCACACTGAAATAAACATGAACGCTTGAAGCAGAAAGCCTGCATTAGTGTTTTCTTGTAAATCATACTCCAGTCATCATTGTTGATTTACAACTTTGAAAAATATTTTTGCTTGACTTTTTCACTTTACCTGTTCTATTCCATATTTCCCTTCATTTTCACTTTCTTGCACATTATTTGATTTCTTTACTGTCTGCACTAGATATAAAGTATTGAAAATGTTATAATCACTCCAGTGAAGCTAACATCCCCAATAATATGCCAAATTATGAATACATAAAGCAAAATATTACATCATCCTCCCTTTCAAAAGTCAATAACTCTGTTTACTGATGCTGTCCTCACAATGCATGATTTTATGATTAGTTTTATTTTATTATGTTATATAATATTAATAAATATGTAATATTGTAAATTTATAAGTATTACTATTTCATCATTATTTAACTTTTTGCAGCGAGATGTTTCATACAAATAAGATGAACAGTGTTAATTAAACTGCATTTTAACTAACTTTTTCTTGTGCTGATATTGATCTAATGTGAAAATATCAAAAGAACTGAAGGTTGTTTCTGAATTTCTCTCCTCTCCTCCAGACACACATTTTTCAGCTCATAATCTCTGACAGCAGAATCAGAGAAATATGAATCCAATCTCTTTTTCCTGCAGTCTAGACGCTGTTTTTCCCGCAGCGTGATGCGTTTGTTCAGGCAGTAGCACTCAAGTCACATCATGCGCCGTTCATTGTTATTGCTCTCAGAACACTTCATTTGGGTCAGATGACTGAGAGACCAGACAGACAGTGTGTGTGTGTGTGTGTGTGTGTGTGTGTGTGTGTGTGTGTGTCTCATTATCAGTCCTGCATGTGATTCCGAATGGACTGATGTCTCTCTATGTCTGCCCTCATCTCTCTATTTTTTTCTTCCACAAGGTTTTTGATCTTTTCTCATCTGTTGTCTCTAATGTTTCCTCAGTGTCTCTCTTCACACGTCTTCCTCTCAGTGTGAGTCTCTCTCTCTCACACACACACACACACACACACACAGATCCAGGTGGTTTGTGTCTCTGATTTGGCTAAAAATACAGCAGAAGACAGAGGCGGGAGGAGAGATTCCCTCTGAATGATTCAGACATCATGAAATGAAGCGGCGGTCGCTCTGTCTCGACTCTCAGGTGTTTGACGGCGATGTCTAGACAACCGATTACAGCAAATGAGAGGCAGACAGACACAGAGAGAGAGGGGTGTCTGAATACTGGAGTTTATCCGTGCTCTGTGCACTCAGCATGAGAAACGAGCAAAACCATATTTATAAATCATGGAAAATGTCAACATTTCAGTCATGTTTGTCATCTGTGTTTAATGTCTGTGTTTAATTTGCTGACACGTAATAAACCAAACAGATGAGTGACATATCATCATGAACAAAGGTCTGCTGTCATATCGTGTGATTTGATTGCTTCAGTTTGCAAATCATAAATATATGATATTTTTAAATGATGTCACTTAGTTTGTTTTTAGAGATCATAATTTTTTTTATAAAAAACTACAATTTTAAGCAACATTTTATTGTGTGACTGAACTTGTTTTATCATTTATGAGTATGCATTTTCATAATTCTGCTACCTTCTTATTGTTACAATTTACACAATTGGTACTTCATGATTTATTGTTTTTCATGTTTATGCCATTCATCTATTTATTTTCACTACATCTATTTTTTTTCACATTTCATTCATTTGATTTTATTTATTGCTCAGTAATATTATTCTGAAACTTGTAAATAAATGTTTTATTCAAATTATGAACAAAAGTACATCAAATGTGCAATAAACATATATTTAAAAAAATTCAACCCTTCAGTATCTGTAAATAATAAACTGTATTAAATGTAATATATAGCCTAAATAATCTGTAATAAATGTAATATATGATATACTGTATATCTCCCTATATCAATAGTGATTGTTACTTATAATGCGATATATTATTTTCACATGAATACATTCTCTGGGAAGATGAAGACATGAGTATAACACATTTAAAATCCCCATAGTAAAATTTGTAAGTGTGCACATGTCAATAATATTTATATGATGATTTTCTTATATGGCATTATGTGTAGCAACCATATATGTTAGCAATATATATATTTTATTTAAATATTTAGCTTTATTAAAACAAAATCTGTATGTTTATGTTTTTGTAATACATTTTTAAAAACATGTCTATCTTTAATATTTACTTATGTAATATCAACATGTATTGAGATGTTCTAGGATGGATATATGTGACATGTTCAACACACATACATAAACATACATATTCGTATAGGCTAGACATGTTTATATATGAAATTGTTCCAATTTCTAATATGTTTTTACTTCAAATGAGAATATATTTCACATATGCAAATGTAATTTATAACATTTGAACATGTGATTTCATAAACAGTTAACCTTCCGTCCAGAACTGCGTGTTCATCTCAATAACGCTGAACTCTTCTGCTCTATTTCTGGATCAAACAGATGAAGACCGAGAGGAAACTGTTGCTCAATGGAGTTTTGCTTTCTAGCATCATGTGAGCGTCCAGCCGTATGAATCATCGCTTCTAAAGGTCTCAGACAGATTATGACATCAGTGACCCAGAGTCTGATCAGGACACAGAAAACCAATCACACACACATGTTCGTTTTTGTGAAAAGTGGGGACTCTCCATAGGCGTAATGGTTTTTATACTGTACTTACTGTATGTGCTATTGTCCTACACCAACCCTACACCTAAACCTACCCCTTACAGGAGACTATGCATTTCAACTTTCCCCAAAAAAACCTCATTCTGAGTGATTTATAAGCGTTTTGAAAAGTGGGGACATGGGTCAATGTCCTGAGATGCCACCTTCACCTTGTAATACCTGCCATACCCTCGTCATTATACACATCTATGTCCTGACTTTTCACAAAAACGCGCGCACACACACACACACACTCCTGTGGCCCATAATGCCACGCTGATACCACAGACCCAAGGTTCTATATGTTTCAATCACTGTTGTCTGATGCATTTGCCATTTCACTATTGCACTGTTGTGTGTACATGCATCTGTGTGTGTGTGTGTGTGTGTGTGTGCGTTTTTGTGAAAAGTCAGGACATAGATGTGTATAATGACGAGGGTATGGCAGGTATTACAAGGAGAAGGTGATTTTTCAGGACATTGACCCATGTCCCCACTTTTCAAAACGCTTATAAATCACTCAGAATGAGGTTTTTTTGGGGAAAGTTGAAATGCACAGCCTCCTGTAAGGGGTAGGTTTAGGTGTAGGGTTGGTGTAGGACAATAGCACATACAGTAAGTACAGTATAAAAACCATTACGCCTATGGAGAGTCCCCACTTTTCACAAAAACGAACATGAGTGTGTGTGTGTGTGTGTGTGTGTGTGTGTGTGTGTGTGTGTGTGTGTTTATTTACAGATTCGATGCAGTTTGCAAGATATAAACTGTTATGCAAGGTGTAATTTATCACTCATTTATTGTGCTTAACAAGTTGCTTCATGACATTTGGAACACTTCTAATATTAAATTTGTATAATAGTGTATGTAATTGCTATAAGACTTTTTATATGTTTTTCTGCCAAAAAAAAAAAAAGAATAATAATAATGATGAAAAATAAAAAAACTAATTTAAACTATTTATTTCACAATTCTGACCTTGTTTCTCACAATTCTGAGTTTATATCTCATAACTGCAAAACAAAAGTCTGAATTGCGAGATACAAAATCACAATTACCTTTTTTTAATTAATTTTTTTATTCTGTGGTGGAAATGAGCTTGCATAATTTGGAATATATAGAATAGTTGAAGTGTTGATTTAGACATCGGCAGGACAAGGATAATGGCGCTAGCAACGCTGAGGTCATGGGTTCGATTCGCAGGGAATGCATGAACTGATCAGTTTGAATGCAATGTAAGTCACCTTGAATAAAAGCATTTGCATAAATGTAAATGTTATTTCAGAACACGTGGCATTAATATTGGGCTCAGAGTCACTGAGATGAGATCCTGACAGAGGTCAGATTCTGACGTCAGAAGGACACAGTGCTGCTCAAGCATGCTGAACAAACTACTGATCAAACTAGATTTAACTATTCTAATGTGTTAAGAAACTCATATTGGTGTGGCCATCAGCTTCTACAAACACACTGCTGTTTGCATTACATATCTGTGCAGAATAAGGACATTAATATTAGTCTGGAGTATTGGTTTTAGTTTAGTTTTAGTTAATTTAATGTTTTTTGGTAAAGTTGTATTAAATATATTTAAGTCTATGTACACACAATTACCATAACACAATAAGAATTAAAGGAATAGTTCAACTAAAAATGAAAACGTGCTGTAAATGTGTTCACCCTCAGGTCACCCAGGATCAGGATGAGTTTGTTTCTTCATCAGGTTTGGAGAAATGTGTCTCTGCATCAGTGTCTCAGCAAAGTGAATGGGTGCCGTCAGAATGAGAGTCCAAACAGCTGATAAAAACATCACAATAATCCACACCACGAGAAGACAAAAGCTGAAACACATCCAGCATTAAGATGTTTATAACTAAAATACCATAGAGTCCATAATCCATAATAACTCTTCCTGCAGTGAAAAAGTGTTCTGGTCTGAATCAGGAGAGAAATCTGCACAGATCAAGCAAAACAGTCCAAAACAGCTCTAAACTAATATGTGGCTGGATTTTGATGTGAGAGACAACAGCAGATGCACTTTTTCACTGGAGGAAGCGTTATTATGGACTCATATTTTAGCCAAAAGCACTTCAACATCCTGGATGGCCTGAGGGTGAGCACATGTTCATTTCTGGCTGAACTATTTCTTAAATAGCAGGAGAAATTGCGTTTTTGACCAGAGGAGGGCGCTCACTCTCTCACATGCTCAGAGTCAGGAGCACTGCGACACTCACACTGAACATATAATCATGGTTATATTTCACAACGAGAAACATATTTTAATCACATTATGTTTATAACTCAAATGTCAAGTGAATAATTGATGAGTGTGTTTAAAACTACCTTGTCTGTAATCGCCGCGGTAATTGTTTTCCACATAAAAAGCTAAGTCTGTTTCAATGAAATATGCACACTTTTTTAAGGAACATACAAATTCTAAACAAATAAGAAACAAATGATGAAGTAAAGTTTCTTCCTCCACTTTGCAGAATACACATAAGTTAAAGAGATCAAAAAAGAAGCAATTTGGGAGTTTGTTGGATAAACATTACGCCAAATCTTAAAATGTACCTCTCTGATTTTATTAGAAATGCAGAATATTTCAGGGAGCAACCATGCTTTCTTCCAATGAATACTGTCCAAAAAATTGGTCCAGAAAAAATAACATCTAGGGGATGTATATACTGAATAATGTAAGAATCGCTTCTACTGTTACATTTGTTTATCAAGAAGACAAACTAGTTTTTAATGAGAATTGTTTTCCTCTCATTAAAGCAGAGGTATGTTTTAAATAGATGCACATAACTTGGAGACAAACCTTTGAGAACAGAGCTGGCAGGGGAAGACTATACAAAGTCATAAATTCTTCATACTCCAGTGCAGCACTATTGTCTTTAAATAAATCCAAAACAAAAACAATACCTCTCTCATACCACTTGTCAATAAAAAGAGATTAAAACACTTGAATTATTCCAAAGAATTTCTTTGTGAAAGGTTATGCTCGTAACACAGCTTCCAAGCAAGTAAAGCTTGTTTGTGAAAATTACTTTGGATCATGCACTCTGTGAAAGGCCAAGTCTGGCAGTGACGTCATGCTGTCTGCCTCGAAGCCCCGCCCCCGCGCGCTAAGCCCCGCCCCCCGCCGGTTCCCAGCCAACTTGGACTTGAATGAGGTGCGCGCCGCAGACGGCTGGAAAGTAGTACAAACCGTCTGGGAATAACACCGGGAATACTGGAGCACAGCGGCCAGACAGCGGGACGGGGGTGGGGGGACGGAGGCTAAAGGAAAGCCGTTCCTGGAAGAAAGAAGCGTCGCTGAGGGAAAAAGAAAAGCCTGCGTCAATGTTTTTATTCGACAGCGCGCCGTGAAGCGATCGCGTCCGTCCGTTCTCCGCGAGATCTCCTCAATGTTCAGCTTCATGGGTCTGATGAACGGAACCACCGACACCCACACCAATGTCTCCTGTACATGTAACTGCAAGAGATCCACTTCATTCCAGAGCATGGCGATCAGTGAGTACCGGAGCGTTTTCTCTTTGACGTTCTTCACTAAACGCTTCGAATCGCGGCGCTGGTCAACCGTCAAACTGCGGCTCGATTCGAATCTGCTTTCGCGGTTCTTTTTTTTAACGGACATTTATATGTGTTTCTGTTGTTACTGGACTGTTTAGACTCGTTCTGTGTTGGGTGTCGCCTCGGATAAACTCCTGAGAAAGTTTTGAGGCGGACTAGTTTAGGTCGTGTAAGGATCCGGTTAGTAGGTGAAGCGGTCAGTGACAGACAGACTCGATCATGAGCTCACATTACATCACAGAATATGAATTATGGCCGAATTCGACACATATGTGACCCTGGAGCACAAAGGCAGTCATAAGCAGCACAGGTATATTTATAGCAATAGCCAACAATACATTGTATGGGTCATAATTATTCATTTTTCTTTTATGCCAAAAATCATTAGGATATTAAGTAAAGATCTTGTTCCATGAAGATATTTAGTAAATTTCCTACCGTAAATATATCAAAACTTCATTTTTGATTAGTAATATGCATTGCTAAGATCTTCATTTGAACAACTTTAAAGGAGATTTTCTCAATATTCAGATTTTTTTGCTCCCTCAGATTCCAGATTTTCAAATAGTTGTATCTCAGACAAATATTGTCCGATCATAACAAACAATGGAAAGCTTATTTATTCAGATGATGTATAAATCTCAATTTCCAAAAATTGACCCTTATGACTGGTTTTGTGGTCCGGGGTCACATTTCTGTTTAAAACAGAATAAGAATGACATCTAAGTAGCTACTTTTCAGCGAGTTAAAGGAACAGTACACCCAAAAATGACAATCTTGATATCTTTTAGGTTGATCTGTTAAACACAAAACATATTTTGAAGAATGTAACCAAACAGTTTCTAGTCCCCGTTGACTTCAATAGTTTTATTGTGAAACTCAGTGGCTGCCACTGTTTGGTTCATTCTTCAAAATATCAGAAGGTGGTAATTCATAAGTTTTGAAACAACATGAGTGTGAGTAAATGCTGATAAAATGTTCATTATCCCTTGGTTTTTGTTGCTGGGGAAATTCAATTCAAGTTTATTTGTATAGCGATTTTCACGATGCAAATTGTTGCAAAGCAGCTTTACAGAAAATTAAAGTTTCTACATTATATTTACTAATAGCTTATTATCCATATGGTAAAAATTTACAGTAGTAAATCAAGCAGTTAGTTAATGTCATGTAATCAAACAGACGGTGAACACGATTAACAGCAATGATTATATGTTGCGTTCAGACTCGTAGCACAATTTGGTAGTTTTGTATGTTGTCTGAAGGTTGGCATCATCTGAGGTCTTCTGGGGGGTTGGCAAAGTCTCCCTGCTAAAAAAAACAAAACAATAGAAACCATCACAGAATTTGGTTGTAATTGGACTCGTATCGGTTTTAATAGAAACTGCTATGAGTTTCTACTGGAATATGTCCCAAAACACACTACAGAAAACCATTTTTTAAAGTTGATGGTTTGTAAAGTTTGTAATGGTATTTATAGTGGAAACTATTAGAATTTCTGTGATGGTTTAGCTATTTTTTTTTTTTTTTTAGTTTCCTCTCAGCGATATGCACATGATATTATTATCATGCAAAAATGTGCCCATTTTCATAAGCATGCAGTTCTGAAGCATTTTGATGTCCTCGGGCCGGTATGTGTATCAGATGGATGTGGTTTGCTCTCAGTCAGTCAGACGTTTGTGTGTGTGACGCTCTGTCTGCTCTGAAATCCTCAGCTGGGAGTTGCCCGACTAATACTTAATTTGTAGTGACTAACTTATTGTTCAGACAGCTGCCCCCTGTTGTCCAGCAGACTCATTCATTTGTGGAATTCTCTCTGATTAACCGTCTTGCAAAATCTGTCTGCAGTTTGCAAATAATCTTTTGTAAAGGAAAAGCTGAACAAATAACAAGGTGATATCAGCAAGAACTCGCTGTTGTGGGAAAAGAACTTGCTGTGCAGTTTGGGCTTCTGCCTTTGCTTTGTCATAAATAATGTTCCTTGTAATCGCAGCGCCTTGAAAACTCTATCTCTGTTTTCAGAAGTTGTCTTGCCCTTGTTTGTCTAGACAGACACTCAATCACACCTGACCTGATTATGTTCTCTGGAAATGAAAGCAACACTCCCAAAAATGTCCAGTTTATCAAGTCCGTCAGCGCCGGTTTAATTGAGTTGAAGAACACCTCAGGACTTCTTGTTTCTCAAGTGGAGGATTTGAACGGCTTGTTTTGATTGTTTTTATGTTGCTGCTGTCTGTGAGGATCTTACAACATCATACACTACGAGGCAAACATTTTTGAACAGTAAGAATTTTAATGTTTTTAAAGAATTCTCTTCTTCTCACCAAGCCTGCATTTATGTGATCCAAAAACAGCAAACGCAGTAATATTGTGAAATATTTTTACTATGTAATTAACTGCTTTCTGTTTGAATATATCTTAAACAGTTGGGTACAGTCTTTGATGAATAGAAATATCCAAAGATCAGCATTTATCTGAAATAAAAAGGTTTTGTAACATTATACACTATACTATTCAAAATCTTGGAGTCAGTATAATTTTGGGAAAGAAATTATAGAAAATAATACTTTTATTTAGCAAGGATGCTTAAATTGATCAAAAGTGATGATAAAGACATGTTACAAAAGATTTCTGTTTCAGATAAATACTGTTCTTTTGAATTTTCTATTCATCAAAGAAACCTGAAAAAATTCTACTCCGCTGTTTTCAACATAATAATAATAATAAATATTTTTTGAGCAGCAATTTTAGAATGATTTCTGAAGGATCATGTGACTGGAATAATGATGCTAATAATTCAGCTTTGAAATCACAGGAATAAATTACATCTTAAAATATATTCAGATAGAAAGCAGTTATTTAAAATAGTAAAAATATTTCACAATATTACTGTATTTTGGATCAAATAAATGCAGGCTTGGTGAGCAGAAGAGAATTCTTTAAAAACATAAAAAATCTTACTGTTTAAAAACTTTTGACTGGTACGTCCTGTTTTTCCAGGACATGTCCTGACCAGGATTTCTAATTTGCCTAAAACGTCTAGGTTTTGGCTTATTTTTGTGTTTGCATCACTTTGATTGTTCTCTGTAGATCCCGCCTTCTCACACGCCACGATTGGTCGATTGTGTAGAATGCCTGCACGCTATTGGTCAAACTGCTTTTCAGTCGTTACCTTCAGCAAGTATGAAAACAAAGCCAAACCCTGGACACTTTAGGCAATTTAGAAATCCTGGAAAAAAAGGATGTGTGTGGTCACCCTACGTTCGCTCCAACCCCGTTTAAAGGCCACGAGCGAAGCAGAATGAATGTGAATTGGCTTGAAGCTCAGAGCTGCTGTTTCTTTATTGTTGTTTTGCGGGATGGAAGCCTGTTTGTTGCTGCTCACAGAAATGGTGCTTTAAGCAGATTTGAGGGTTTAACATTTTCCTGGATGTTATAATCAAGTTGACTCATGAAACAGACTTAAAGTGCTCTGCTCTTTTCATTACAAGCTGCGTCTTGGAAACAGAAAGTGGATTCATGATCCACAGATTCACGTCTGCATTCATGATCGCTGAAGCCAGGAGATATTGAGTGATAGACGTGTGTCAGCGTCTGTCAAATATGACTATCACTCAATCTCTCCTGGCTTCTGTGAACATGAAGAGTTCAATAAAGACATGTGACGTCTCAGCTCAAAATACAAAAGCAAACATTTTGCATGCAAAATTAAGATGTTTTGCATTGCGACATTATTTTCAGACACATTTAACCTTTGTTCCTGTCATTTTTTTATTGATACAGCCATGCTTGATTTTTGTCAGACATGCAAATCTATCATCATCTATTTATAGCAAGTACATCAAATTAGAGGAATAGTTCATTCGGAAGTTAAACATACCCTCAAACTCACTCATGTGTGAATAAAAACCTAAATGAGATCTACTGTCTTTATGAACCTTTTGAAGCGTTTACCCCGGTTGAAGCTGTGGTTGAATGGACTTTCAGTCGCTCCATTTCATTTAAATGTCTTCATTTGTTTTTGAAGATGAGCAAAAGTAATGGATTTGTTACGACACGAGGGAGAGTAGGAATAAACTTCCATTTTTGAGTGAATTATCCCTTTAACACTTGCATTTCTCAATATTTGACTGGACTGAATCTAATTGCAACCTCAAATTCTCATTACTGTAAAAAAAATCTCAGTGTCATATTGAAAAAAGATATTGTAAAAATTGTATGATTTTAAATGCATCACGTATTTGTTGTGCTGCCTTTACTGATTTCCATACTGTAAAAAATGAAGTCATGGTAACATGTTTTTCAGTAATAATTTAACCCAAAAAAAATCTAACCAATTTCAACTTAATATTTTAAGTCAGTTTAATATAATTTACATTGATATTACTTGTTATAAATAAAATTTGAAGGCAGCAACTGAGCTTCTGTTTTTTAAGTTAAAGTAGGTGGATTTTTTTTTACAGTGCATGTAAAATAACTGTTGCAGTGTGTGTATATATATTTATTTATTTTTTCTAGATTCTTTAAGTCTTTAATTACATTTTAACAACCAAGAAGCATGTCTAAACGTCTTTAATTCTTGCAACTTTTACCATTTAATAATTACATTTATTTTTACAGTAATAGGGCATCATATGATTTATGCAACATATAATTTTGTTATTTGTTTCTTTCAATTTGAGAACGTTTTTGGTCTGTTGTTGCATTCTCTTCTTCGTCTGTGAGATTGTCTCCCGTGTCTGTCAGGATAAGTGGGAACGGTTAGCGAGATACACAAATGAGACGTGAGCGTGACACAGACCACCCACTGTACAGCAGCAGATGAGATCAGCTCCTCGCTTACGAGAAATGCTCTTCGTCTGAAGCAGCTATTGTGTTTGGGACGTGGCCGGACCAGATCGTCCCTTCAGGGGAAGACGGGATGGTTTTTCCTCCTAACAGGATATTACAGCTGGCGGTTTCCTTTGATCCTTTGTGTTTTGTGACTCTCTAGGGTTTGCTGGTAGCTGCTAGACATTGTGGGCAGATCTGGCAACCGACCAGAAGTCTTTGTCACCCATGTAAACAATGTGGTTGTCAGTTATAATGAGATTGTTTGTATATTTTATTTTTTTGAAAAGGAGCTACATGCAGACACACACCTTCTAGTAGATAATAAAAAATAGGCTTCATTTGTTCCTGTAATTCTTCACTGATAATGCAGTCATGCACACGAATCTAGAGAGCAGCATCTATTTGGACATGTATATGAAATTAAATGGATAGTTCATCCTATAATGAAAATTCTGTGATAATTGCGTAACCTCATGGGTGAATGAAGGCCTAATTAAATGTCTTTATTGACTTTTTGAAGCGTTTACCCCAGTTGAAGTTCACTTTCAAGCATTTTAGGTTTCATCTAAAATATAATTTGTGTTTTGAAGACTAACAAAAGTCTTATGGCTTTTTAATGACATGAAGATCACTAAATGATGAGAGAAATTTCATTTTTTTGTTGAATTAAACCTTTAATAATTACATTTCACATTATTTGTTCACAGCGCTGCGCAATTTGGAAAAAAATAAAAATAAATCCAATTGCGATATTTGTTTTTCTGATAAAAACTGTGATTGCAATTTAAAATAGGATTTTAAAAATTACACATTTGCTTGGCTTGTTTGTATGGCTGCGAATTTGGCCAAAAGTTTGTGATTATTTACAAATATGGCTATAATTGTAATAATGATTATCTTTATTATTTTTCCAGTATAAAAAAAAAAAAAAAAAAAAGAGAAATATTACTATTGAAACATTTCACTGTAAAATAAAAAAAAAAAAAAAAAAAAATCAGTATTTAAGAAAAATAAAATATAGTAATTTTTTGTTACAACTGTAAAATTACAATATTAATATTCATGGCTGTTTTCATTTCTTTAATTTTAAAGGAAAACTGCATGAACCCTTAAAGGATGTCGTTTGTTCTTCTCATTACAACTTTGTAAAAATGGTTTTGTGTTCTATTTACTCTAAACTGATACATGCATGGACCGTATAGTTCCTGTAGTTTGTCTCAGAGTTTGGTGACTCCGCAGTGAAACGCTGCTCTCTCTGCTGTTGATTTGGCGTGTCTTTGTTGGGTCGACGCTCAGCTAATTATCCGGCCTTGACCTCGTGAAGCGTCGCTGTGTCTCTGAGGCCCGAGGCAGGGCTTTCTGATACAAACACATCTGCGGCGCTGAGGAAACACCGCTGCGTTCTGCTCTTCACAGCACAGGAAGAGGAAACAGCTGCGTTCCAGAACGCGTGTTTCAGACCCACGGCTATAAGAGCTGTCCCGTTCATCAACAGTGTGTCCTAAAGAGTTCGTTCTGTCATTTACTCACAGTTCTGCGGTGTCTGACTGGTCTGTTCCTCACAAACGTGATCATATGACTTCAGAGGAACAGAAACTACATTACCACTCGAAAGATTGGAATAGTTAAGATGTTTTGGATAGAAATGTTTTCTAATCATCAGAGCGGCATTTACTTGATCAAAATACAGTGAAAAGAATAAAATGACTACAATTTACAATAACTGTTTTCTATTAAAATTTTTAATGAGAATTCTAAAAATTCTCAGCTTTGCATCACAGAAATAAATTAATTATGTAAGGGATAATGCACGGCTAGCTGTGCATTAAACGATTTTAATGCACGATGTGGAGGCCTACGTGAAGTGCATTAAAATCGTTTAATGCAAAGCTAGCCGTGCATTATCCCGCTTATACTAAAGTCATTTGCCAGCATTGATAAGTTAAAGCTGTTAATGATGTTTGCAGCGCAATATTTGACCAGACGGGGAAAAATGATGGTTATTTTCGTCAGTTAGCTCTAGCATTCTGTCCGGTTTAAATCAAACACAGAGATGAAATAGTGCGGTAAGATCACATTTGTTTGAATGAAATATAGCATTTATTTCAATTAATTAATAGAGAGATGACAGTTGTGTGTGCGTTACCTGTGTAGCGCATCTCTCTACAAACAATGAAACTGTGTTACTTCAAAAACAGCGATTTTACACCTCATTGCTGAGGTATATAATTTAGCGATCTAGTATTTAGGCTATTTTGTTAATAAAAAAGTCACGGGGCAGCATTGACAACAAGTTTGTGTGTGCACAGCGCAATCTGCGATCTCCGACGTCTCCCTCTCTCTCTCTCTCTCTCTCTCTCTCTCTGTGTGTGTTTGTGTGCATCAATTAAAGCAGCACATTAATATAGAACGGTGATTAAACTGACTTGGAACAACTTGTGCATTAAACGGTTTTAATGCATACCTGCCAGCCAGTCAGAATCAAATATTCAGGTATAATACAATATATTCACATAGAAAACGGCTGTTTTAAATTGTAATAATATTTTACTGTTTTTACTGTATTAGTGTTATTATATTTTGAATGGCTCTCAAAGTTTTTATCATTTATTAGCTGGAAAAATCTCTGCAAGTGATTGCAATGATATCGTTTGTCTGTGTCGTTATCATTACAGTTGTGGTGTGGACTTCACTCGTATTGAATCTTTACAGTTATAGTTATTGTTCTCAGTGTGAAAGGGCTTTTATGTACTGATGCTATGGTGCTTTTATGGTGTTTTTGTCCTTTTTGAAGCTTGTTTGTGTAACAATTGTGTAAAATTCTTCATAAATCAGCTTTGGAGTGACTCATGAGTGAGTAAATAATGACAGAACTGTGGTTTTTGGGGTGAGATGGTCCTTTGGTTCTTGTGCTGAATGTTGGTTGATGTTTTAATGTTCTTGGTCTCAGCTGGAGCGCGGCGGTGGGTTGCTCATTCCTCATAATGGCTGCATCTCTTCCACGGATGCGCTGCTAATTGCAGGGATGCTTTGACTCACCTCCGTCAGTGCATTTAGTGTCGGCTGACATCACCGTCTCACAGTGCTCCGTCATTGCTGAAGCATGCCTGTCCTGACAATATTAACACTTTAATGCAATCTCACTTAAAAACTAGCGCCATTAGTGCAGGTTCAGGGTTGCCGGATTTGTGGTTTTCCCTTCATCAAACATTATTTGTAGAGCACCTTCTATCTAATAATCTCAAAGAGCTTTGTGCTTTAACTTCTGATAAAAAAATTATAATATCAGCTCTCAAATTCTGTCCATTTTATCACAAAATTCAGACAATTTTGTTGCTCTTAAATGTGGTGAGACAGATCTCTGTAGCTTCAGTGCGAGTCTCTTCCACTTTATTACAAGTTATAGCACAAAATAAACAAATGAGCATCAGAAGGCATTGAAAGAACTAGTACAACTTTCTGAAATGAATCACGTCGCATGTAATCGATCAGTCCATGTTTAAACTGCGGAAAAATGCCAAAACTAATTTTTGTCCTGCCAAAGCCGTATTTGATTGGTTCATGTGATTTATGAGTGATGTAAATGACTGCTGCGCTTGTGATAGCGCGCATGTTAACTGAGAGAGAGAGCAGCGAGCCCTCTCCCCGCGCACTCTCTCTGGACCGGTTTACACCTGCTCACTTCATGCGCTTTCTCTGGTCAGACAGCTATCCAATCGTGAAAAGACCAGTCCTCTGAATTTGAAACGCTTTCGAGACGGAATTAAATCTGATCGCTCAAACCACTTAAGTCTGGGACGCATTCCAGACGAAACTGGACGAGTGTAAATGCATCTGGATGTTGAAGCCACATATGTACATTTTACTCCTCCCAAAATGTTAAAAAAACAAATGTGTGAGAGCGTATTATAGGCTATATGACATGTAATAGTCAGATATGACAGCGCTAATGCTACACGCATCACCACGGATATCAAGCCAATGCGCAAACTGCCGCGAATAAAACTGAAAGTAAAGTAACTTATCTTTCCAGTGCTGATGCCGCTCTCTCCTGTTGCGATCTTCGATCTTGTAATTGGCTGATGATGAATAAAATGCAGCGCATATCTGTTGATTTCTTTGGCGTGATAGCGCAGTAGGCCTAATTCAAGATTGGATTTATATCTGTTTTTTATGTGGCCAAAAGTAACAAATCAGATGGATTTCCGATCCGACAAAACGCATAAAGTGACCAGGTGTAAACAAGCCCTAACCTTTTCCTCTCCCTCCCTCAAAATCAACTGACGTGATAGTGAAAGGTCAGAAGACCGTGAATTGTGCTAAAACAAAACAAGCAAAAAAGTATCTTTTATCTTCTCTGACAAGCGTTCAACACATGCAACTAACATAAAACATACTTTCAGTAAAAGATTTAACCTTAATAATAATAATAATAATAAAATATTTAGCCTTAATAATCCACAGTAGCCTAATTTCAGGTTATTTATATGACAATGTGTAGTTAAAATCATTTACTTTAGACTGAGTGAGGTGAAACCAGCCACAAAGCAATTTGTTAGCCAGCTGCTAATTTTATTCAGATGTATGGTAGAAAATTAGACTACTAGTTAAATATAAACATTTTAATGCTTTTTCAATATTGCTATAATCATAATTGTGAGGTCTAGCAAAGAAGGATCCTGTCTTACAAAAATATGAAAGCCAGTTTTATTATATTCCCTGACAGTGGCTGTTTTTTCTTTTCTTTCATGAATAAATATAATTAAAAATCACAAACTGTATCTTTGCATTTATTTTAGTTATGGTCAGTATTGGGTTTGCAGATCACATGGGGAGGGTACTTTTTACTGTGTGTGTGTGGATGACCGTCAGCCACCACCGAAGACCTTTTTTGACCCAGGAAAAACCCTGCTCTAATATTACAGTAATGTGTCACGAGAGGGTTCCCTGTATAGTTCACAACATATCGGTATCGGCTTTTCAGTATGAGGATTGTTAGTATCTGTAGTTTTTACTCCCTTGATCTGTCCGTGAGGAATCGTATCGGGGCGATGTGTGTGTGTTCGTCTAAGACAGATCTCAGTGTTTTGTCTTTGACTGCAGGCGAGGCGCGAGCTTGTGCTCCGTTATCTCTCTCAGTATCGGTCACACGCAGCTACATGCCTGGACCTTGTGTGGTTTGGATCAGGATCTGGTTACAGAAGATCATGAGAAATTGTGAAACCTGTTTTTCTTCCATTTCCAGTCTTTTGTGGTTTTCCCCTTTCCTCTCTCTTCCTTGTACACTCAGCCATGAGAGAGATCCAGCCTGTTTATCTGTCTGTCTGTCGAGCATGTGCTGCTCCGGTCATAGGGTATCATCTTCCGTGAGTGTGTGTGTGTGTGTGTGAGTGTGTAAGTGAGTGACCAAAACGCGACACACGCTGTATGGAGCAGACGCTTTGGAGACGACCATGTACTCGCACAGATGCGACCACGTCAAATTTGAACTCGTACATTCTCTAAATATTGTCGCAAAGTCTAGAGCTCTGCAATACCTCAGTATTAAGATCTACATCATAAATTGCAACTTTGACTCATATTCTTGGCACTTGAATTAGGATGTATTCAATAACTTAGCTTTTTAAATCAACTTTCAAATTAGCTTTTGCACAAACTTTTAGGTTCACAGCACATGTAATACTTTTGCAGCATTGATTAAAAGATGATGATCTTGTTTGGACGATAGCCAGAGATATTGTCAAAAACATCAATTATTAGCAATCTTAAGAGGATTTGGCATTTCCAATTAATGTAGGCCTGTTACATTCTTATTTTTATTAGGCCTATCGTTATTATGAAGTTAATTTTATTATTAAATTAAAAGTACAATTAATTTACCCCGCAATAATTAACGCATAACTGACGCGTTGCGAGGATAAGATTAGGCTATATTTTCTCCTCAATTAAAATGTTTTTAAAAAAGGTATTTTAAAACAAGTCTATTAGGCTATAGGCTACCTACAATGAATTATAGTCCTATAATTAAAATATTAACACTGCAGTCATCAATAAAAATCAATGAAATAAAAAGCTTTTATTTCAAGCACCGACTTTCAAAAACAACCTGTTTAACACAAAATACGTTTCTTAACTTTTTTTTCAGTATGTATGGGCCACAAGAGAAATATAAAGGAAATAAATGAAAACAGCTATATGCTATAACGTTATCAGCATGTTGAAGTAGATTCGTCTCTCTTTGTCTCTGAGAGAATAAGCGGCGTCAGGTGCCGAAAGCTCCGTTATTACTCCGTCATTCCATTGGCTCACTTCATGGTTTAAAACAGAAATATTTCCAACATTGTGACGTAACCAATTGCCCCGCCCCCCGTATCGAAAACGTCCCGAACCGTGACACCACTATGTCGTATCGAACCGAACCGTGAATTTTGTGAACCGTTACACCTAATATATATATATATATATATATATATATATATATATATATATATATATATATATATATATATATATATATGAAATACAGTAAAAAATATATTTTAAAAATTGTGAAATATTATTACAATGTAAAACAGCTGTTTTCTGTGTGAATATCTATTAAACTGTAATTTATTTCTGTGATGCGCAGCTGTATTTTCAGCATCATTACTCCAGTCTTCAGTGTCACATGATCTTCAGAAATCATTCTAATATGCTGATTTGCTGCTCAACAAACATTTCTGATTATTATCAATGTTGAAAACAACTGTGCTGCACAATATTTTTGTGGAAACTTGACACATTTTATTTTTCAGGATTCACAGATGAATAGAAGGAAGAATAGCATTTATTTGAAATAGAAATCTTTTATAACATTATAAATGTCTTTACTGTTACTTTTGATAAATTGAATCCATTTTTGATGAATAAAAGTATTCATTTCTTTTTTTAAAAACATTCTATTGAATGGTAAAGTGTGTACATGTATGTGTATATAAATATATTTATTTATTTATTTATATGTATAGTATTGTGTAAGCAGTGAGAGAGCCAGTGATTTGCTGATGATCTCTGTCATGTCTTTTTTGTTGGATGTGTGTGTACAGTACGTACAGTAGACACTGTCCTGGGCCGTCCCACTCTTTCAATATAGGTCATTGATTGATTGTCTTTATCAGAGTGTTTCTGTCACACTCACTGTGATCTGTTATCAGCTTCAGACTCTCATCAGCGAGCGCAGGCTATTTTAGTCTCCATTAAGAGTTCCTGTCTGAGTGTGAGTTAATAATTAAGTGCTCTGGCAGCTGCCCAGGTGAAAGTAAAGCAAGTCTGGACTCTGTTTGCTCGTCTAAGAGCCATATGCTGCTGGCAGAGATGCGAGGAGATCGGCTTTGTTTCTGGACTATGCAGCAGTTTGCGGTCACTACAGTCCGAGTCGAGCTGAGGCCTGAAGAAATCCAGCCTCAGGTGAACTTCAGTCTCATAAAGGAGCAGGACGCCTGGAAACGTGGAGTTAGTTTAGTTAACCTAGAGATCATGTGCTGGTTTTGTTTAGGGCTGGGATGATAAATTGATGCAGAATCGATTCCTGGATCGATTCCGAGCTTAGTTTTGAACAGCAGGTGGTGCTGCATGCTACAGCCGTACTCTGCTTGTTTCCAAATCCTTACACACACTTTAACCTAAAATAATCATTCATAAAATTTGAAAAGGTTGAAGCAAATTACAAGGGTGTTCAAAGTGTGCTGAGTTTACGTTAATCTGGCGTCATAAAAGCATTCTGAGCCGAGGTGAGATTACAGACTCAGCCGAACACACAAGTGCTCTTCAGCGCTCTTCTTCATCAGTGTTTGAGTGTGCGGATAAAACTAGAGCAGAGCGCCATCTGCTGTTAAAATCTACGCTCAGAATCCATTCCAGAGAGAATCACGATGCATTGGGAAAATCTCAGAATCGATTCTGCATCGATTTATTGTCCCAGCCCTAGTATTGATGGTGCTTTGGTTTGGTTTGGTGAAGGTTTGCGTGGCGTTCTGCTCTTTTGTGTTCAGCGAGACTCACACAGACGCTTCAGTGTCTGGAGCCGTAAATAGCAGATGGGGTGTGTGGGAATATAGAGACACCCCTGAGAGACACACACACACACACACACACTCTTGATTTCATTAGTCATTTGTTATGTCACGTCTGCGTCCGCTTTCCCAGCATGCTCTCTGTGTCTCACTGCTCTTCAGAGGAACGTTCCTGACTAAAACCACCCTCAGCTCCGGTTATGACTACATGTGTGTTGAATCATGGGAATTCTCTGATATCGGGAACTTTTGTCATTGTCCAGACAGTCAGTAGAACAAGACAGAGAGTCAGACATCAGTAGGACTCAAATCTGCCCCTTTTCCCAAAAATATTATATGCTTGTGTGTTAGTGATGTGTTGAAGCCGATGCTCTGGAATATTATCCTTGAACACTGTCTCATTGTATTATATATATATATATATATATATATATATATATATATAGATATAGATATAGATATAGATAGATATATAATATAATATAATTCATTTATTTATTTATTTTTATACAATGTATTTATAATATAATGTTTTTATTTATATTTATAATTTTATGTTGTTACAGATGGATAACTAGATCAAATCAAATTAAAATGCAACAAAAAATTTTAAACAAAACATTGTGTTTTTCTCAAATAATTTATTATAAATTTAAAACGATTCTAATTATTATAAAAATTAATTTTTGAAAATTAATGCATTTCTGTCATGATTTTAATTATTATTATTTAGTCATACAGAACTTTTATTTTAGTAGTTTGTAGTAAAGACCTTTAAGTTTGTGTATTTTATTAAAAAATTTTTCAAATGATTTTTATGGCTGAAACTTTCCACAGGTTGAAATGAACTAATTAATGAAGGTTATTTCATGTGTTAGGTGTGTGTGTGTGTGTGTGTGTCTTTATGTCTATATGTGTGTGTTTTGGAGGTCACTTTAGTCTCACAATCTCATCGGAGTCTTAATTACTGTCTTGGTTTAATTCAGATGTATGTAAATGAGCATTTAGCATATGAGACGCTACAGCTGTAGGGCCGTCTGTGCTGCAGGGGTCAGAGGTCAGAGGAAGGACCAGCCTGTGAAATAAAGGTCTGTGTGTGTGAGAGAGAGACTCTAAAGCACAGCATTCGCTCCGTCTCTTCCCATGATCCTCGTGTGTTAGTGAATCACCGAAGCCCATGTTCTGGAATATTTGTCTCTGTCTCATTGTCTGTTGTCTCTCTCTCTTTTTTTTTTTAAATAGACAGTAGCATATTTCTTTATTTATAATATTATGATATGATTATAATATAAAACAACCTAATATAATTTTGTCATATAAATTTCTATTATATACCACATATTTGACATAAAATATATCACAAAATATAATATAGTAATAAAATATTTTTATAATAATTACAATATGAATAACTATAAATTATAATACAATTATAATGTTTTAATATTACGTTTCCCCGTCCGCCTAACCTTTACACAAGCCTTTCATTAATTTCACGTTTTTGAACTCTTCTCATTGGAACTATCAGCAGATTTTAGAGTTTACAGTTTTACTGTTTACAAAGAATTTTTTTCTAACTTGCATGGATTGCATGAATTGTTAACCATAAGACTAATAATGTGTGCTAACTAAATAAATACAATTTTAACTTCATGTGGGCTTGAAGACAGACTGATAGTATGAGTATCCTTCCCTCAGTAGTGTGCTCAGAGTGCAGCGTGACCTTTGCTCCATTTCAGCCCGTGTGTTTGAGCGGGTCTGTCTGAGAAACCAGTCTGGGAAGTGTTTGCACTGCTCTGTGTGTGTGTGTGTGTGTGTGTGTGTGTGTGTTTCCATCAGGTTGTTTTGTCTGAGAACACAGACGGGTTGGTCACGGTCACATGACATTAATAGTGTCTGTTAGCGACAGGTATGATGGCTTTTCTGGAGGAACTATGACACGTGGAGTCACGTGTTCTGTGTTTGAGGTCATTCAAGCTTTGTGTGCAGGTTATCACTTACTAAAACCAACATTTTGTTGCTTGAAATAAAATAAGGTACTAAATAACTAATAAATAATAAAACTTAATATAAATGATATTAACATTTTTTTTTTTTTTTTTAAACTAATAAAAATGACAAAAATACACAAAATATTACTAAAATTTTAAAGCTGCATTCCGTAACTTTTTTTGGTTAAAAATGATCCGAAATCAATTTTTGAGCAAGTTACATCTCCTTACTTTAGCTCGATTCACAACGGTTTTTGTTTTGTAATTTGAGTGGCACTGGTAGGAATTTACGGGAAATTGGAGCATGCTGCTGCGTCATTACATCACGTCTGTAAACACAAAGAAGTTTTCCCGGATAGTAGCTATATCGCATGTTTATAGCCTTTTCTCACAGCAGCTGGAATAATTAAATTTATCATTTTGATGGCGGATTGTAATCCAGAAAGGTTTATGTGTTTATGAAATTAAATTATATTCCAGTTTTAAATGTGCATCTGATTACAGAAAGCCTATGTGGGTGACTGACAATAATTCCGCTAAAGCCTGTAATTGCAGGTTTCAAACAGAGATGGAGACAAAGAGGCAAAACTCATACAGACTAAATACAAAATGAAAACAAAATATAAAAATAAAATCTAATTCAAAATATTATGAATCTATATTAATGATACTAAAATAACACTGCTGGTAATCTCTGCTGTCGTTAGAATAATAGTGAAAGTGTTTGCAGACACACAGCTGATAATAGGATGAATTTTCATACGCCTCAGACGCCTCCTGACTGCGTTTATAGTGTGAATCCTCTTCAGTATGTATAGTATAGTATACAAATAAGATTGCAGCTTTTGTTTTCTAGACATCGTCTGTCTTTAGGGCTGATTTTAACTCGTGATATCAGTTGTAGATGTGAGTGAATGAATCTTGGCCTGAAGCGGGTGAATTTTTATCATCTTTTGTTTTAACCACCGGCTGGGAAACATCAGAAATCCAGACTCTTATCATTCCAGACGTCTCGGAGTCCTTAAACACACATTAACCTGTGTGTTCTAGTCAAAAGCATTGCTAAAATCTTACTACAATATAAAAAAATGTTAATAAAGATTATCGGTAACCGTTTACAATAAGGTTGCGTTTGTAAACATTAGATAACTACATTAGTTAGCATGAACAAACAATCACAAATACTTCTAAAACATTTATTAATCTTAGGTAATGTTAGTCTAATACATTATAAATATTCAATGCACTTATTAATGCACTGTGACCTAAAATTTAAATCTTTATTAGCTTAATAACTGCTGTAAAAATGTATTGCTCTTTATTAATTCATGTTAGTAATGCATTAACTTTTAACAAATACAACTTGCGTATTCTAGTCAAAAGCATTGCTAACATCTTACTACATCTTATTGTAAAGTTTTACTTGATTATTGGAGTATGTTTTACAAGAAAATACTATGAGTTTTTCTTCTTCAAAATTTCATGTTTAATTCAATGTTTTTCTTGCCCTTTCCTTTTAATTATTTGTGAAATTTACCAGCAATTCTGTGTGAAAATTGTCAAATTAAATTCTACATAAACTGAATATGTAGCCAATCAAAAAAAAAAAAAAAACTGATTAGAAACCGTTTTCACTCAGAATTTACAAGAATATTTCACAAATAATTACAAGGAAATGGCAAGATTGAATTTTTCTTGCCCTTTCCTTTTAATTATTTGTGAAATTTACCAGCAATTCTATGTGAAAGTTGTTTCAAATTAAATTCTACATTAATTTAACATAAACACAGTATGTAGCCACTCAAAAAAACTGATTAGAAACAGTTTTCACTTAGAATTTACAAGTAAATTTCACAAGTGATTACAAGAAAATGGCAAGTAACACTGAATTGAATGGTATTTTGGAAACTGAAATAGTGTGAAATGCGCTCTAATGTTCTTGAAAAAACTAATTCTTTAGAGTTCATGACGACAGTTTTCAGTCTCAGGTTTGATCTCTGATAAACGCCTGGCTGTGAAGCTGAGCGAGCGAATCATTCCAGCGCGATGAAGCACAGGCTGGAGTTTATCCAGAGTCTGGAATGTTATTTTGCCCGCGGGGCAGGAAGGTGCACCTGGCATCGGCCCGAACACAAACACGGCTGGAGCGACTCGAAGCGCTCAAACGCCTGTCGAATCCAGACAGAGTGTGCTAAAGCAAAGAAATCGGAGAACATTTTGCATGCATTTCCATCAGTGGTCACTTTGTCATAAGTTTAGCTTGTGTTTAAATGTCAATAAGCTTGCTCCAGATATTATATTATATTATAGGTGCAACTACACAGAACTGCATAGTGCCTAAGAGAACAACTAAATTTGCTCAATCCACATTTTCAGTTAAAGAGGCACTGCTCTAAAACAGACTCGGATTCCTTTTATTGGTCATTTTTATGCTTCACATAAAAACGAAATTACATTTCACACATCCCCACCTCAGTAATTCGGTGCACAAATATAATACAAATAACTAATAAGCTAAAAATACACTAAAATAAAATGAAAAAGTACAGTCTTTAAAATGCAAACACAGTTTAACATCTTTCTGAGAAATATCAAAAACAGGTTTGTGAACATTGATGGTTGTACACAGATTTTTGTTATGTTTACTGTGCTTGTTATTTTACATTCTTTAAGTAATTTTTAATTGTATTTTAAAAGCCTAACCAGGGACTGGGGCTGTATATAGAGCATCTGCAATGTTATTTTGCATTGTCCCTGTTAAATAAACAACTAAATAAATCAAATCAAATGAATATCGTGATGGGTGTGTTTTCATTTGCTGCTGGTTTAATTGTTCTCAGCCCGACCTTCCCTTCATGGTTTGTGTCGGTGGAGAATGACGTCTCTGAATTCTCCTAAACGACGATTCGGTTTGTATTTCTCAGAATGAGTTCAACCGTCAGTCTCTCCCTCTCTCATTAAAGCATAGTTTGCATTGTTTACCACATGCCCCGCCCTCAGCGTGTTTGAACGGCGTTGCACAAACACACACAACATGTTCAGACGGATTCTTCGAGGCCCACCTGCGCCGCCGACCGCCGCTAGACCAAACACACACGTCTGCAAAACAAACGTCCGCTTATCCAAACATGCACGTCTGCACCTTCACCAATGCTGTGCTAACACAACCCGTCCGGCCTAGTTCAACCTAGTCCTGTGACTAGTCCGAATGAGTCTCAAACACTGAACATATAAAACAATATAGACGTTTTGGCCAAAATCTGATGATTGACGAAGGCTGATGTTCCAGTCTAGAAAGTTAAAGCAATAGTTCGTCCAAAAAAAGAACATTTGATGAGTGTGTTTCTTCATCAGGTTTGTAGAAATGTGTCTCTGCATCAGTGTCTCAGCAATGGATGCTCTGCAGTGAATGGGTGCCGTCAGAATGAGAGTCTGATAAAAACATCACAATAATCCACAGCACTCCAGTCCATCAGTTAACATCTGGAGAAGACAAAAGCTGAAACACATCCAGCATTAAGACGTTTTTAACTCAAATACCATAGAGTCCATAATCCATAATAACGCTTCCTCCAGTGAAAAAGTGTTCTGGTGTGAATCAGGAGAGAAATCTGCACAGATGCCAAAACAGCTCTAAACTAATATGTGGCTGGATTTTGATTTGAGAGACAACAGCAGATGCACTTTTTCACTGCAGGAAGCGTTATTATGGATTATGGACTCATGTTTTAGTTATAAACGTCTTAATGCTGGATGTGTTTCAGCTTTTGTCTTCTCCAGATGTTAACTGATGGACTGTAGTGGTGTGGATTATTGTGATGTTTTTATCAGACTCTCATTCTGACGGCACCCATTCACTGCAGAGCATCCATTGCTGAGACACTGATGCAGAGACACATTTCTACAAACCTGATGAAGAAACACACTCATCCTGATCTCAGATGAACTGAGAGTGAACACATTTTCAGTGAATGTTCATTTTTGGCTGAACTATTCCTTTAATGTCCTGTAGATGGACTATATTCACTATAATGTCACATGATCTTGTTTTTCTAAAACTCTCCCTAACCAGTCAGCATGAGGACTGTGGCCGTATGTTTTATGATGTCCGTCTGCAGTCAGACACCAGAGTGCTTCCCACAGTCGGTTCTCAGCCAGCGAGAAAGTCTGTCTCTGTCTTTGTCCCTCTCTCTCTGTGTCTCTCTGCTTTGTCATTCCCATGGAAATTTGCAAGCAAATTGTGACACCCTGTGACCTCTCTCTCTCTCTCTCTCTCTCACACACACACACACACAGAGCTACCACACCCACTCACCCGTCTGTGGCACTGCTACTGTCAGCAGACTCTGTGTGTGTGTGTGTGTGTGTGTGTGTGTGTGTGTTTTGGTGCTTAATGGTCTATTTGGCAAAAAAGACAGCAGCACACATTAGCACAGTGAGTACAAACACACACACACACACACACATTTATCTGGCCATGTAAATGAGCACATAATATAGACTTCTGATGTTTTATTGTAAAATTAATTCTAATTACCACGGACTAACAAAAACCACAAAAGAAGATTTTTTTTCCATTTAAACATTATTTTATAGATGAATATTTATATATTTTATATACCATATGGTAACACTTTACAGTAAGCTTCATTAGTTAACATGAACTAAGAATGAACAATACTCCTGCAGCTTTTATTAATCTTAATGTTAATTTCAGCATTTACTAATGCATTATTAAAATCACAAGTTGTGTTTGTTAACATTAGTTAATGCACTGTGAACTAACATAAACTATGAACGACTGTATTTTTAACTAATGTTAACAAAGATGAAAAAAATATTGTAATGTATTGTTCATTGTTTGATAATGTTAGTAAATACATTAAGTAATGTTAACAAATGACACCTTATTGTTAAGTGTTACCCAATATATACTGGATCAGTTCTATATATATATATATAAATCCATTTTTCCAGTTAAATGTTTCTAAAGGGAGGTTTGGTCAGATTTAAACTAATTTCTGAGGTCAGATTTGTTCCCAAACTGCAGCTAAACACACACACACACACACACCGCCCCCGTGTCTGTCTGGCTCGAATGTGACCGTGAATGGCCCGTGAGAAAGAGCCAGGGGAGGGGCAGAGCTTTGACCTCTCTTGACCCTTCATGACCCCTCCGTCACACTGCGTCTGATCTCTGAATGTGTGTGTGTGTGTGTGTGTGTTTGCCGTCATCAGCTGCTCATGTTGGCTCTCTGAATAGACGTCATAGTGTCAGTATTACAGCCTCATCGACTCAAACGACTGTGTTGTTGTTTTATTGATTCTGCTGAAAGTATGAAACACCAGAACCGAAGCCAGAGCTCATAACAGATAACCAACACATCAGTGATGAAAACATATTTGTCATAACATTAAACGTTCGTAAAAGTGCATGTATGTATTTTAAAATTAAAAAGAAGGAGGAGGTCCAACCAGATATATTAGTTAATGGTGAAAAATTACAAATTGTACCAGATTTTAAGTATCTCGGAGTTATTTTGGATTCTCATCTAACATTTGAAAAACATGTTCGAAAAAAAGTCTGTGCAGTGACACCTCAACTTTTTTTAATTTATACGGAGTCAACTTTCAATAGAAGCTTCAAGAGTCTTTTGAATTCTTTGATCTTTTCTCATTTCTCTTATTGTATTACTTCATGTTCGCAAGCAGGAAAATCTACTCTTAGACCTTTATATACTTTGTATAAACGTGCTCTAAAAGTATTCGACAAGAAACCTAACAGGTATCATCATTGTTTGATTATTAACAAGTACAGTTTTTTTACTTTTGATAATTTTATTGTGTTTTATAATTGTTGTTTAATGTACAAAATTGTTAATACTCTTGCACCTTCACCCCTGAAGGAATTTGTTTTCTCTTGTACTGGAAATATAAGACAAACTAGAGCTTGGTCAAGAGGTGATTGTGCAGTGAATTTTAGAGTTACTGATTTTGGTCGCTCCGCTTTCTCTGTAAGGACTGTTAATAACTGGAATAATTTACCAATTAATATAAGACAGTGTTCTACCTTAGCACAGTTTAAGCTACATTTAAAAATATGGTTAAAGACGAGTCAGGTATGTGACCATTGAGTATTTCTGTATTTTTGAATGAATCTTTGGGGAAGTTGTCAAATTTTTATAATTGTTTGTAGGATGATGCTTTGTAGTACTTGCAGGGGATATTTTGTAGAAATTTGGATTGTAGTTTTATGTGGGGAATTATATTTTTTTCTGTTAAATTTTGGGGGGACTTTATTGTACTATACTGATGTTTTTGTCATGTAATCTGTTTTGTATTTTCCTGCCCAGGGACAGCAGATGAAATTCCTGGGGCAGTTTTCTGACTGCCTATTGTCCCTGTCAAATAATGAATTAAATTAAAAAAAATTATGTTATAATGATAATGACACAAAGGAACAATATTGTTGGAATGACTTTTTTCCCAGCCGATGAATGCTAAAAACTTTGACACCCATTCAAAATCAGTGTTATTTTAGTATTATTGGCATACTATCATAGATTTCATAAATAATTCAAATGAGCATTTAGTTTTATATTTTTACTTAAAATATTTCAGTATTTTACTTTTATATTTTTCGCGTTTTTATTTTCATTTTTGTTTTATTTATAATACTTTTATCTTTTTTCTAGTTTTTTTTTAATATTAGTTTTAAGTAAATATTAGTATTTAGGTTTCGTGTGTTTTTTAGTTTTTATCTGTTTACAGTTAGTAACTTTAGCTTAGCTTTAGTAAATTTCAAATGCAACTTAAAGTAATTTGCTAAAGCAACTTTTTAAACTTTTTGTTTAGTGCATTTTTTGTTGTATATTTATAATTACAATTTTTGTATTACTTTTAATAGTAATAGTAGAAAAAACATAACATTATCATGTGTTGGTGTGGATGCTAATATATTTCAAAATTGTTATTGTTATTGGTGTGAGCAGGCTTTAACTGCTGATAGAAATAACATCATGAAGAAAATATTTTTTTGATGTGTAGTGAAACATTAACAAAAATGTTGCCAGTCGTTTTGAATGTAACAGAGTTGGCAAATGTTTTGAAAGAGATATAAATGTATCTATTTGGTGAGAATGATGCAGTAGCAGATGGATAAGACTTTAGCAGTATATGATCTGTTCTGTGTGTGTGTGTGTGTGTGTGTGTGTGTGTGTGTGTGTGTGTGGACAGTCAGTCATTATGAATGTGTGTTTGTGTATGGCTCTGCGCTCGTGGCTCACGTCACGTCCTCTCACCATCAGCTGTCTCGCTCTCTTTTTGTTTTCATATGCAAACCGACTCGCTCAGACAATTCAGTCTAGACCGGCGGCGCTCAGCCCCGTCCCCCTCGTACCCATCTGCCCCGGGGTGTGTGGGAACGCAGGGGCTTCAGTGTTAGTTTGTCTCTGGTGGATGTGCATCATGCAGCTCCATGCGGTGGACGGTTTGCATCCGTGTGTTCAGACGCGCTGCAGCGGTGAGTCTGACGCTCTCTAGCGTGTCTTAGGATTTATTCATAAATGTATCACCTGGATGTATTTTAGAATTTTTGTCTAGTGTAGAACTGAAGTGTCTTTTGTAACTTTTGTTAATTGCATATCTTGTGTAATTTATTCTGAGATCGCCATGAAAATAGCCTTGATGCTGGCATGGTGTTAAAAAGTGAATAAATAAATGATAACGTCTAAGAGAAGCTGCTGTGAGTTTTTACAGCTGTTGGGTTTGTCTGCTTTGTTTGATTTCATTATTTTGATCGGGTCAGTCCTTGTGGAAGTGTGATGGTACAGTTGAGATCAGTTTTCTGTGTCTGAACATCTTTTAAGATTGATTGTGATGCTGACTAAACTATGAAAATATCTGCATATCCAGCATGCAAAAGTTTGGGGTCAGTAAGATTTAGTTTTTTTATAGAAATTAATACTTTATTTATCAAAGATGCATTAATTTGATCAAAAGTGTCAGTAAAGACATTTATAATGTTTCAAAAGATTTCTATTTTAAATAAATGCTGTTCTTTTGGACTTTCTATTCATCTGTGGATCCTGAGAAATAAAATGTATCACGGTTTCCACAAAAACATTGTGCAGCTCAACTGTGTTTAACATTGATAATAATCAGAAATGTTTCTCGAGCAGCAAATCAGCATATTAGAATAATTTCTCAAGATCATGTGACTCTGAAGACTGGAGTAATGATGCTGAAAATTCAGCTTTGATCACAGAAATAAATTGCAGTTTAACAGATATTCACATAGAAAACCGCTATCTTACATTGTAATAATATTTCAAAATTTTTATCAAATAAATGCAGCCTTGGTGAGCAGAAGAGACTTCTTTCGAAAACATTTTAAAAATCTTACTGACCCCGAGCACTGGTGTATGAATGTTTCCCTTCTACATAATGTTCAGCAGTATTTGTTCATGGACTCAGTGAATTGTTTAAAGTTTGGTCTGGTCTTTGGACCTAGTAATTTTTTGAACTACTATTAGTAGAAATTAAAAATGTTGGGTCCCACTTTATATTAGGTGGCCTTAACTAATATGTACTTACATTTAAATGAATAATTTGGTACAATGCACTTATTGTGTACATACATGTTTTTACATTGTGCTTATATTTTTAAAAATACCTATATGCAATTACATCTGTAATTAATTTCTGTAATTACATTTATAATTACACTGTTGACCCATCACTTTCACCTTAACCCACCCTTAAACCAACCCAGACCACCAAACCTATCCCTAACCTACCCATATAACACCTCAATAGCAGCAGAAGTGTTTTGCAATACAATATGAACACAATAAGTACATTGTACTTATTTTTTGATGTAAGTACATAGTAGTTAAGGCCACCTAATATAAAGTGTGACCAAATGTTGTTTTACTGTAAAATGTGTTTTTTACTTTGAGATCTTTTTGAGTTTGTTTGAATCTGATTTTGTTTTGACCAATGTCTTTTCTGAACAGTATTTTCATGTTTATTCAAGTTTTCACTTATATTAAGAATGCCATTATTAGCTTGACATTCAGTGAGATTTACAGTACTTGTGTGTGTGTGTGTCTGCAGCCCAGCTGGAGTTTGTTCAGATTCTGGTGATCGTGGTGGTGATGATGATGATGGTGGTGGTGATCACGTGTCTGCTGAATCACTACAGACTGTCTGCGCGATCTCTCATCTCCCGCCACGGACGAGCGCACAGACGACACCTGCCCCTGCCTTCGGTAAGAAACACACTCACACACTCACTGTCCGTGACGGCTTCATTCACACACGCTGTCACCGTCTCACTCCAGGCGTCGCATCACAGCGGAGTAACTCTTCTAATTTTAGGTTTAGCTTGGTCACATTATCATTGACTCACGACGCTCGTGTGCGTGCGTGTGTATGTGTGTGTGTGTGATTAATCATCCCATAATTCTGACTTTTGCTCATGTTTGTGTGTGTCTACTAATCTAGATAATTTAGCAGGTGAACTGTAACTTCCAGCTGCTCAAGAGACTCACTAAAGAAATCCTGACACCTAGTGGATGTAGATCAACTTCCTCACAATATGACATACTATTGTATGTAATGATCAACCACATTATGATTCATCATGTTATCATAATTGAATCATGGTTGAAACGGAGCCAAATGTGTGAGAGCCGACCAGCGTTCATGCTGAGAAATGATGCTTTCAGAGTCTCTTCTAGATTAACTGTAAGAAATTAATGTATATAAATGATTAAAAAAAAATCTGTAAACATGTATTGTATATTTCATATCCTTATATAAATATGAGGATCTAAAGTAATCAAATGATCAGTGAACATGACAAACTGAATTGATCTGAAATCCTTGTGTTGTGTGAGCAGAAAGAGTGTGGACTTGTGGAGAAGAGATGAAATGAAAAACTATTACATTACTGAGAAGAATGTCAGCCCAGTTTCTTGGTTTGTCCTGCATAATTTGTAATGTGTTTTTCTCTCTGTTTTTCGCAGGAGGGCAGTCTGTGGTCCTCTGATGGTCCCAGCTCTTCTAGTGCCATGAGTGAGGTATGATTTATTTAATCAATAACTGCATTCATGTGCAAAACTTAGCACAGGATGCTGTTCTTACTCTATACTCTCATCCAGAGATGACTACTGTTTATTTCCAGAATATTAAGTCACACCTGACTATAGAGGTCAAAATTTAAATAGTTGAAAGAAAAAAAAAAAGTTGCATTCAGAAATGATGTTAAATACAGTAAATAAAACATTTACAAACATTGTAAACACTATAAACACGTATTTTAGTTCCTTTGAACACTCCACAATAAATCTTTTCAATTTAACAGTATTCAGAACAAAACAGAAATTAAAAATATAAAAAGTATAAAACAAACATAAATTATAGTGGCATTCATTAGAAACAGCATGCATTATAAATGCCAAGCCTAAACAAACGTATTTAAAGTAAGACTGAAACTATCAGCTTCAGGAAAAGAGCTGTACAAATAAACTTTAGCTCACTTTCTAATTTTATTCAGTACAAATCTGAATATGTGGCTTAATGCATGTTTTGGAAAATAAGATTTATATTCCTTAAGTTTCGTTACGGGGGTAGAATTGTTGCATAATTCCAAATAAATAGATTATGATCCACAAATAAATGTAAAGAGATTAACAAAAATGAAACATACTGACAAATAAATAGAATGAGATCCACAAAAATTCAGATAACAGCCTCACTTCGCTGACCAAGCATAGCACGTTCTCGCTATAACCAATTACGTTTCGCTTTACAATCAGGGCGGTCTCCTGAAACTATATTCATCTGCATTGGCTCAAACAGGAAATATAAGGGCCATAAAAATTGGTAAAGTAAAAGATGTTTATAATTGGATTTCTGTCTCTCCCGCAGGTTTACGCTCCGGACCGGGTGCCGTCGTACCTTCAGCGCGAGCGTCTGTCGCGCTTCCAGCCCACGTTCCCGTACCTTCCTCACGCCATCATCGACCTCCCGCCGACCATCTCTCTGTCAGACGGCGAGGAGCCTCCGCCGTACCAGGGCCCCTGTTCCCTTCAGCTGCGGGACCCCGAGCAACAGCTGGAGCTCAACCGCGAGTCGGTCCGAGCGCCGCCCAACCGCACCGTGTTCGACAGTCCGCTCATCGCTCCGCCGGCGTACAGCGAGGTCATCGGCCACTACTATCACCCCACATCACAGACTCACCCCACAGCGCTGGTGCAGGGCGCGATCCACATCAGCCACACCGACAGCAGAAACACACGCAGCAAAGACAAAGCCAAAGCACAGCACGTCTGACGCTCAGCTGCCTCTGCTGCACAAGACGCCTCTCTTCCTCTTCTGGGGCCTCATTTATAAATTGTCACGCAGAAACCATCCTAAAATTTGATCTTATAATCATATGCGTTACTAGGGTTGGGTATCGTTTGAATTTTATCAATTCCGATTCTGATCGATTCCCAGTTTCTATTCCAATGTCAAACATTTAGATATCAAGCATATATGTGACCCTGCAGCACAGAAGCAGTCATAAGCAGCACAGCTATATTTGCAGAAATAGCCAACAATACATTGTATGGGTCAAAATTATACATTTCTCTTTAATGCTAAAAATCATTAGGATATTAAGTAAAGATCATGTTCCATGAAGATATTTTGTAAATTTCTTACCGTAAATATATAAAAACTTCATTTCTGATTAGTAATATGCATTGCTAAGAACTTCATTTGAACAACTTTAAAGGTGATTTTCTCAATATTTAGATTTTTTTGCACCCTCAGATTCCAGATTTTCAAATAGTTGCATCTCAGACAAATATTGTCCGATCCTAACAAACCATACATCAATTTTTTTTTAAATTGACTCTTATGACTGCTTTTGTGCTCCTGGGTCATATTTATTCTGTGTCTCTTTTTGCAAAACATTTAATTGCTGCTGAACACCATGAACAAAAATCAGCCGGCTGCATAAACACTGGATTAAGAGCTGTTTGTGTGCAAAACAGAGTCGCACGATTCTGGATAAATTGAGACTTTTTTATAATTTTTTTGGTTAATGGAGGCTGTAGTTCTCTCACAATTCTGAAGAAAAAATATTAGGCGACCAAACAAAATCTGATGGAATTTCTGAGTGGAATGATTCAGTGACTTACTCAAGATTGACTCGTTTCTTTACTGGATGAATCAGTGTTTTTGAATGAATGATTCAAAGACAAATACATTTTAACAGCCCCAGCTAAAAAAAAAAAAAAAAAAAAAGATGCTCACACAGGAATTGATAGATGGAATTGAAATCTTAATTTAACAACAAGTATCTGATTCCTGTCCATAGTATCCGATTCTGGAATTGGAATTGATTTTCGATTCCCAACCCTATGCATAGAATGAACAGACGCACAGAAAACGCATGTATGCCTCTCTTTCAGATGTGAAATCTATATCGCAAATGATCTTGAACTTGTGCGCAACTGAATGATTTCAGCTCCTGAATAATGTCATAAACATAGAAAAAAAATTTCCAAAACCTGCAGTACTCCTTCAAGAAAAAGTGCGTACGTCTGCTCAGACCCTGACGTCAAAGACAGTTTTTACAAATATAAATGAGGCCCCTGTTGGCCCCCGAGAGGCAGCGCTTCAGACTTTCTATAAATATTTACGTGTTACTTGTCCTCAGTGCTCTTAGTCTCTCTGTACTCAAACTCTGACAACAAACAAAAACGCTTCCTTTCAGCCGTTTCCCTGAGCGATGGAGAAGATTCGGTCTTCCTCTTAGAAACATTAATCACAATCTTGTGATTCTTCATCACAGTTCTTCTTCTGTTAAATGTGCGTGACTTCCTCATGAGAGTTTTGCACAATATTCAAAGCACCCGACTGTTTTGGAGCAGATGTGGAAGTGTTTGTTCAGTTGTTTGCGGTCAGGGAGAGAGTTAATGCTTCAGCATTAATGTACGTGTGTGTATATAGGCTACTATATAAATATATATATACATGTATATGGAAAACTGAAAAACAAACTTAAAAGCACGGTTTTAGAGTTATTTATATAAATGTCTAAAATTGCACTATTTTTAATATAACGATATGACAGGCCTCGGCTTGTGATCGGTCCACAGATGGTGTGAGTGTCCTGGACGCTGGTTAATGATGAGTAACCGGTTAACTCTGCTGAACTCATCCGGACGCGTCGAACGCCTTTGCTTCACAGCTCGACTGAACAAATCTGAATCAGCCGGAGGAACGTCGCTGAGAGTTCTAGAGATCAACGGTAGTCTTTTTTCAACTAGATTAACTAGCGTTAGCTTCGGTTTCTTAAATGTATTTGCCTTAATTTTATTCTAGATTCTAGAAACCTGGATACACAATCATTGATGTTTAGAACATAAAGGATTTCTTCTGCTCGGCTGTGGCGCAGCGGCTCGGGTTCACATGCGGCGTCTCTTATAGCACTTTACCGACTCGTGGGAGGAAAACAATCGACGAGCTGTAGCCGCCGGATTCCTTCGGAGTAAACGAGCACTAAAGCAAACGAATATGCAACTGCTCCCTGATCGGACGACGCGCGCAGAGCTGAAATCACATCATGGGATCCGTAACGATCCTGAGCTTCACTGAATCACCGAATCTAATATTGAACACAATCTCATTCACTCGCTGCCAAATAGTGACTGCTGGTGAATCCCATGATTCGGTCTGCGCTCGTCTGTGCGCTCGGGGAATATCGGGTCCGATTTTGTGGTGTTCGGTTTTACTCCAGAGAACCGCTGCTGACAGGAAGTCAACAGCTGGAGAGAGAAACTCAACGAGTCTTTATTATTGTTTTAGTCATAGATGTTCAGAATGATTCATTTGCTGTTTTTATAATATATATTCCACATTATAGCTGCATAATCGACTGAATCCAGACTTTAATCCGGCTTTTTGAATTCCAGACTAGTTGGTAACTAACTACCCTTGGGTCATTCTTTATATTATGTTTTAGCAATAGATGTTTAGAATGATTCGTTTGCCATTTTTATAATATGAATTCCATATTATAACTGAGTAATTGGCCATATGCAGATTTTAATCTGGCTGTTTAAATACCCAAACTAGTTAGCGGTAACTAACTACCCATGGGTATTTTTTTTATTACATTTTAGTCATAAATGTTCAGAATCATTAATTAGCCATTTTTATAATACAGTATATATCTGGCCAAACGCAGACTTTAATCTGTTTGTTTATATTCAGATTTAGTTAGTTGGTGACTAACTAGCTGTGGGTTGTTATTTTATTATATTTTAGTCATAGATGTTCAGAATCATTAGTTTGCCTTTTTTAATATTACAGTATATATTCCATATTACGACGGAAGTAAATGGCCAAATGCAAACTTTAATCCGATTGTTTAAATTCCGAACTGGTTAGCTGATAACTAACTACCTGTGGGTTGCTATTTTTATTATATTTTAGTCAGATGTTCAGAATGATTTTTTTATGCTATATTTTTCAAATTGTAATTAATCGTCTGAATATAGTCTAGTTGGTTGGTAACTAACTACCCGTGGGTCGTTCTCTCTCCAGCTGCGGCGTGATGTCTCTCCTTTACAGAGACGGCCGTTTGTTCCCTGTGAGATGCCAGTGTGTCACATGACCCCGTCAGCCAATCAGGTGGCCGTTGACAGGAAGTGACAGTGTATGCATGATGATGATGATGATGATGATGAGGTAGTTTAGTGGAGAGAGTTGCAATATACCGACTATTTGCCTTTTGATAATGTAGTTTGTTTAGCTCAGATTAAAGATGTGCTAGTTGTTTTTTGTTATTGTTTCTTCTCGTTTAAAGGTCATTTTTGTTTCGTTCACTCATTAAACAGACGGCGGGTTTGTGCTGTTTGAGAGGCTCGTTAATGTGAGCGCAGACTGAAGAAGCGTGACGAGTGCCTTCCAGTCTCCAGCACAGACTCGTGTGTGTGTGTGTGTGTGTGTGTGTGTGTGTGTGTTTAGTTCTGTTGCCTTCATGTTTGAAACGCCCCCATGATTACATCTGCATCAGAATGCATTTGATGCACTTTTGATTTAGTGAAATGAAGCACAAGATGAATCCAAACGACGGGTCTGGTTCACGGCTGTCTGCTCATCTTCATCTTCATGTTGCTTTGGGCTGGATGAAGCAGTTTCTGGGCTCTTAATCAAATCACTGAAGGCTTTCCGTGTGAAAGAGGCATTTCCAAAGAAGGACTTTCTCTCCAGTGATTGAAGCTCTTATGTTTTCTCTGCTGTTGCATTGCTTTGGGTTTGAACATGCCATTGAACGCTCTCTGCGGTTGCAATATGAACATATTTACATAACTGTTATTGTCAGTAATGACCGCTTACATGTCACTCTTTTATTTTTATTTATATTGGATCCTGAAAGTGTTACCGGTGTTTCTCTTTGGGACAGTGTCTATTACACACCATCTTATACAATCTCATGCATTTCAATTAGCTGCCAATTATATGAATAAAACATTTTATAAAATAACACGTGTGTAGGCTGTTGTCTCTATTCCTCCTTTGTGTTTGTATACGTGTTACTTTTGTGTGGTTTATGTCTTTTGTGGTTTGAAAGATAAAAAAGCACATCAGAAATGGCCTTGCGCTTGCTTCGGAACAGATTGACCGTAGGTAGAGGTCATTAGTCGTGTGATTTAATGCTGTTCTTCAATCACAGATCCTCCACGTCTTTAAGGATTGAGGTAAATGACCTCACAACCTTTAACCCTCTTAAGCCTGACGTATGAAGTAATAGTTCAAAGAAATCTTATGTTTGGAAATGGAAGAGTTTATTGAACCTTTAGACAAAATAAAAAACATTTTACGACCCATATAGTCTGATATAGTGAGAATATGAAACTGTGCAAAAAATATGAATATGCTGATATTTCTTGATCAAAATCAGTCAAGATTTGACAGCACTAAAAGAGCTTTGACTGGATAAAACTCTGAACTCTCAGTCAGAGACAGAAGACACGAGGAGATTGTGTAGTTGATGATGATGATGATGATGTACAGTAGGCTTTATAGGGGTTAGCAGCTGTAGATCCAGCAGGTGGCGCTGTAAGGCATCAGATCAGTCAGTATCTGCTGCTGAAGTTAATGGTTTGTCCAGCAGATGTCAAGCTCGTCTCAAGGATGATATTATTATTTCAGGTTTTAAAACTCATTTTCATATCATATTCATATCAGTGCGGTGATGTGAGTCTGTTTGAGCAGGAATCACCGCTTCTGTTCTGAACTCATCATCAGTACATTGAAAATGATTTGCACATTTAGCAAAGAAGAAATGTAAAATACAATAAAAAATCAGAAAGCGTGGCCTGTGCCATCTGTTATTACTTTACAGTCAGCAGTCTTGTTTTTTTGGGTTGAGACACACGTGACCAGAGCAGATTAAGACACTAGATGTTTGTCTCCAGTCATGATGATGATGATGATGATGCATCACACTGCAAATGTTGTTTATTACACGTCACAGTCCGTATGAACATAAATAGATTTACTGATGAATCTGAAGCAGTATTGTGTAACAGCATTTAATTGATTCCTTTAATTCAATTTGAATTTAAATGATCTTTACATACATTATGCCAAAGCATTATACACAAAACAAGTAATGACAAGGATAAGAAATGTGAAATATTAAAATAACAATTAAATAATTAAAATAAGGTGATAATAGTAATAATAATAATAATATGTAGCCTACACTTATAATGATCAACACTTGATCATTTAATAAAGAATTAACTAGAAATGATATAAGCATATTGAAATGTTTTAACTACTTAGTAGCAAAATATAGTAATATTTACTGATGATTGTTGAAACACTGACAAAGTATTTCAAAGTGAAATAAAGGGTAAAAGAAATAAAATACATTTTTAGAGGCTAACTAACCCTAAGATTAATCGAGTATCTTTTATAAGAAAATATTATTTCACTTCTCCAAGTTTCACATTTCATTCAATGCGTTACATTACGGTTTCTTTGTAATTGTGCATTTACTTGCAGTTTCTGAGTGAAAACTGTTTCTATGTCATTTCTTTGTCGGCTTAGACTCCTTCGCAGGGTTAAGCTGGTTTAGCAGGTAAAGCTCTGGTCCGGTGATCCAGATGTTTCCGGTTCAGTCTGGTTTATGAAACGCTTTCTCTATCAGCTCTTGAGCAACAGGCTTCAGCTCGGGTCACTCCAGCGTCAAATCTGCATCTGCTAACTATTACTAACACCCACTCTTCATCATCATCATCATCAGTGTGCTGACTCACGGTGCACATGTGCTCAAGAGACACAGAACACATGTTAAGCAGTATAGAACTCTTTTGTCATGAATCTCAGCACCAAATTCAGTGTGTAGTCTCCCAAAGAACCCAGCTAACCTTCTGCAATGTTCTCTCACAGCTACGAACACACGTTCTTCAGTAACATTAATAGAATGTTCATGTTCAGGTTTGGAGCAACTTGAGGGTGAGTAAATTAATGACAGAATTTTTATTTTATGAATGATCTTAAGACACAAAAACATTTTGTCTGAGATGGTTTAGAGAGCATTCAAAAATAATATTCCCATAATTTTTGCAAAATAATAAATGTCATCATTAGCATTAACATAACCAAGAAAAAAACTTTTTTTCACAACCCGATCTCATGAAAGTGCGTACGCCAAATAAAAACAAAAAGTCGTGGTACTGATACGCAAAAATGGACTTTGTCGTGTATATGCTGCTGCGCAGTGAGTATTAGGGGTGTGGGGTAGATGCTTATCATATGCACATGAAAACTGCTTATTATATGCACGCCAACAAATTTCGTATCATATCCCTGCTGAAAAAAAAACAATAGAACCCTGCCCAAAACACAATAGAAAATGTACTGGTTTTAATGGTTATAATGGGAATTGCATTGGTTTTAATGGAGACTATAATGGTGTCTATTGGTATGTGATGGATTCTATTGGTGGGATGTTAAATCCTATTGGAAAAATGCCCAAAACGTAAAAATTGCGTGTCATATGCACGCCAAAGTCCATTTTTGCGTATCAATACCACGAGTTTACGGCGCACTATTTATACGCATTTTCATAAGACTGGGCTCTTTTTTCAAAACATTTAAGAAACTGGAGATTTTGAACATTCAAAAATATCAAAAAATAACATTTTTATAGCTTAACAGGAATGTTAGCCTGAACATATTTTTGTTAGCATCACTAGAGAAGACAAAGTGCATGTATTTAACTCATTTCTTCGGTTTGTAGAGTGAACTGCAGGACTTTGTTCTGATCATCCGACTCGAACCGGATCAAGTCCTTCGTGTGAGTTTGATTCAGAAGTTTGGACTCATAAAGCTCGCCTAGAGTGTTGAAATCTCTGTTAAACAGTTATTGGTGTGATAAGACGGTGGTGTTCACTTCTGCTGCTGAGTTCATGTCCGCTCAGACTCAGTCTGATAAGAGCTGAAAACATGTTGTTCCTGCTCTTCTGTGACAGATAAACACCGAGCAAACACTCAGCATCTCACTTACAGAGACTGAGGAACTTCATCTGATCGCATTTCTGCACTCAAAAAAATATCATTGACTAGTTGCATCTATTTGGTCATATTTAAATAATCTAAATGCACTTATTCAGAATCATGGTCAGTATAGCTAACAAAAACATTTCGACATTAAGTTATGAAAACTTTACTACTGAATGATCTCTGAATGTTCAATTCTTTTTTTAATGTGTTATACATTATATTTAGAAATTCTTGAAGCTATTTTATGATTTAAAGAAGAACAAATGTCTGCCAAAAGGCTCAGAAAAATCTACTTAATTAAAAGGTAAAACATTTGATCTTAGTTATTAAGGGAAAATTACATTGTATCATTTTGCAACCATAAGAATGATACGTTTGAATGTTCTCTGAACGCTCTGAGACGAGTAACATTAAAAACCTTTCAGCTAATGCTTTAGAAGAAAACCTGTTATTAGTCATATTACAGAAATCTGAGCTGTTTCATTCATGCATGACTCACAAATTTGATCACATGAAGTTTATTAGTTTGTTCATGTTAAAACTGTGTAATCCAAATGTATGGATATTTTATATGCAACCGTAAATATATCAAAACTTCATTTTTGATTAGTAATATGCATTGCTAAGAACTTCATTTGAACAACTTTAAAGGTGATTTTCTCAATATTTAGATTTTTTTGCTCCCTCAGATTCCAGATTTTCAAATAGTTGTATCTCACACAAATATTGTCCAACAAACCATACATCAATGGAAAGATGATTTATTCAATTCAAAAACTGACCCTTATGACTGGTTTTGTGGTCCAGGGTCACATATCTTGTATTTGAAAGCAGTGCAGAACGGAGTTACAGAAGATGTTATGTAATGAATGAATGAATCCTGACTCTGCTGATCTTTGCTCTGGTTTCATCATCGTGGACGTCATCCAACACATTTCTGCTTCCCTAGAAAGTCTCGTATTTGGCAGCAGCACAATACTGACGTTATATGCGGCTCAGGCCTGAGAACGTGCCCCAGTTACCCAGCATGCTCTGCTGCGGACCAATAACGCTCAGCTTTGAAGTCTGTGTCTCTGCTGTTGAGAAACATGTGAGCAGCTCGTCACATCTGGCTCTATCTCTCACACGAGCAAATACAGCCCAACGACTGACCGTGATGCAAGTGTGTGACCCGCATCAGCGTCAGTGACCGTCAGCAGAGACACTGAGCTTCACGCAGAGGTCAGGAACCTCAGGAACTCAAGTTAATTATAATAAAGTGCAGTACATTATATTTAAACAAATACATGTGCAACACTGCAAAAGTTAGTAATTTTGTCTTGTTTTCTAGTATAAATATCTAAACATTCTTGAATCAAGATACATTTACTTGACAAAATAATCTTAATTCAGAGGCTAAACAAGATGATTTTTCTTGCCCCACTGGCAGATATTTTTGCGTGTTTTAAGTAAAAACCAACAAAATTTTGGAAAAAAACAAATCAGAAAACAAGACATAATATCTTAAAATAAATGCATATTGATTTAAGAATTTTTAGATATTTATACTAGAAAACAAGACATGAATACTCAGGAAGGAAATCATTTTTTGCAGTGAACATAACATGCATCATATTTCTTTACTCTTCTTTCACTGCAGCAATAACTGTAATAAACAAAACTATTTTTAATTAGTGCCATCAGTAAATAAATGAATAAATAATATATTCCTAATTTCTCATGTTGTTTCCATTAAAAGATTATCTTGAATAAATATTAAACATTAAAACATTGCTTTTGTTAAAGTTTTTGCCAGTAAAAAAAAAATAACGATTTAACTGCCAAAATTAAAATAAAAAATAATAATAATAAAAACATAATTAATCTCGGAGAAGGCCTTGCTTCCAAATCTAGTTGCTGGTGTTGTATATTATGAATATTGTTGCTTTTGTTCCACTTCACTGATTTGGATTACAGTTTTTTTACAATCGCTATGACATTTTTTCCAATACTTCTAACAATTTTCCCAAATTCTTAACGCACCAACACACCTTCAACACACAATTGACAAAACAGTTAATTTCATGCTCAAAATCACACATTGCAAACTAAACTCTAACACTAATTTTCAAATTACAATAACTACCTAAACACTGCAAACATGTTTCAAAATCAAATTATTAGTCCAAAACACTAACACATGTTCTCTTCCAACAGTAACATTTAATCAATCATAGTACAATATCATAAAGACACTAACATCAAATGACTTCCAGAAACTGCATTGTTTTAGGTGTCAGGTCTGACCACGAGAGGGAGTATATTGCATTGATCATAGGTTGTGTTTTACAGTACGGTTTCTTTTTGGGTTTATTTTGCTGCAGAAATTTTATACAAAAATTGAATGACCCATCTCAGAGTAGCTTTATAGAATGAACGGGTTATGTGGGAAAAGAGAGACCAAGACAGAATTGCTGCAGTAAAGGCTTTATTTGCATTAGAAAAACAAGAAAACAAAATGTGCAAGATAGCTGTCATTTACTGTATTATGAATATACAAACAGAAAAACCCACCGAAGAATTAAAACATAATAAATGTAATCTAATCGGCCCGGTCTTCTGCGTTTGGCCACATGTTCTCATCCACATCACATCTGATATCTTCTCTGGCAAGGCATCTTGGGAAGAATCTTTTGATATGTCTTATCCACTCCTCTCAGCTCCTCCCCTCCCCTCTCCTCTCCTCTCCTCTCCTCTCCTCTCCTCTCCTCTCAGCTCCTCTCCTCTCAGCTCCTCTCAGCTCCTCTCCTCTCCTCTCCTCTCCTCTCCTCTCAGCTCCTCTCAGCTCCTCTCCTCTCCTCTCCTCTCCTCTCCTCTCAGCTCCTCTCAGCTCCTCTCCTCTCTCCTCTCCTCTCCTCTCAGCTCCTCTTCTCTCCTCTCCTCTCCTCAGCTCCTCTCCTCTCCTCTCAGCTCCTCTCTCCTCCTCTCCTCTCCTCTCCTCTCCTCTCAGCTCCTCTCCTCTCCTCTCCTCTCCTCTCCTCTCAGCTCCTCTCCTCTCCTCTCCTCTCAGCTCCTCTCCTCTCCTCCTCTCCTCCTCTCCTCTCCTCTCCTCTCAGCTCCTCTCCTCTCCTCTCTCTCCTCTCCTCTCCTCTCCTCTCCTCTCCTCTCAGCTCCTCTCTCTCCTCTCCTCTCCTCTCTCTCCTCCTCTCCTCTCCTCTCCTCCTCTCCTCTCCTCTCAGCTCCTCTCCTCTCAGCTCCTCTCCTCTCCTCCTCTCCTCTCCTCTCCTCTCCTCCTCTCTCCTCCTCTCCTCTCCTCTCCTCTCTCCTCTCCTCTCTCTCCTCTCAGCTCCTCTCCTCTCAGCTCCTCCTCTCCTCTCCTCTCCTCTCCTCTCCTCCTCTCCTCTCCTCTCAGCTCTCCTCTCCTCTCTCCTCTCCTCTCCTCCTCTCCTCTCAGCTCCTCTCAGCTCCTCTCCTCTCCTCTCCTCTCCTCTCCTCTCCTCTCCTCTCCTCTCCTCTCCTCTCAGCTCCTCTCCTCTCAGCTCCTCCCCTCCCCCTCCCCCCCCCGTTAATTTGTGTTAACTGTATGCATTTTGTGTCAAAGCAACAAGAAATGTGTTAATTGTATAGCCTTAACTGTGTTAAGAGTTTAGGAAAATTGTTAAAAGTATTGGAAAAATTGTTATAGCGATTGGAAAAAACTGTAAAGCATGTGCTAAATGCATGTAAATGTAAATATTAATTAATTGCATAAATGTGTTGACAAGCACAGTTTCTGTCCATAAAAAGTTTTGGGGGAAAAAAACTGCTTTATTCATTTCAGCTGATCTCTGACTGACATAAAATATGAAATCTGCAGAACATTAACCTTTGCTGCTCATTGGTGCTCAGTTTATTAATATTAGCTATGCTTTTATCACCAATTTTCTCATGATGTTATCTCAATATCTAATATTTCTGTGGAGTTAATTTTCAGCTTCAGCTTCATTTGTGCTGTTATTTTAAGTTCTGAATGAATAAGTCCTGAGGGGCGTGTCCTTCAGTCAGGGACGCTCTGATTGGTGGATGCTCTTCTTCATCCTGACAGGTTCATAGAGTGTTGTGTCACTGCTTCAACAGTTTGTTATATTCTGGTGGTCTCCCGATGCCTCATTAATGCAGTACTTTACCATGTTTATCATGTATTTCTGATTCCAGTGTCTCTGATGAACATCTAAACACTGATGAAGATCACACAGTCTGTGGCTGATTCTCCTCATGTTTGCTTCAGCTGTGTTTCTGAAGGTAAATGTAAGACTTTTTGAGACCAAACACTAGAACATGGGGCAGATTTTGTCTTGTTTTCCAGGGCAAATGTCTTGATTGTTAAATCAAGATTTACAAGCACAGTTAAAATGAAGCTATTTGTGATTAAAACAAGAGCAAATATCTGCCAAAGGACACATTTTCATTCCTTACTGACAGATATTTGTTCTTGTTTTAATCATAAACTCATTTAATTTTGTTCAGTTTCTCAGAAAGCTAGACTTAATATCTTCATTGTGAATCTCCAGCATCTTGATTTAAGGATGTTTAGATTGACTTCATGAACTTTCCGCTCAGATTTAAGACCTTTTTAAGGCTTTTATTTGTAGAAGGGCAAATTACGACTTAACTTTTTTTCTTTTCTTTTTCATGTTTCCTACTTTTCTGGCGTGTCTGTAGTTATAGTGTGTTTATGGTTCTGGTTTCTTTGGTTGTATGTTAAAATTTCTTACATTTTCTTCAGACTGAAATGTTTGTAAATAACATTTTATCATTAGTTATTTCACACATAACTGTATTAAAATGTGAACAATACTCTGTAACACTGTGATCAAGTAGAGAAAAACACAAACACTGGATATACGTTTAAATAACTTTATTAATATCTTGGAAGACTGACATCAAAAGCCATCATAGAAATACAAAAATAATTTAGAAAAATGAAATGGTTAAAGTTATTAGCTATAACGTCTCCAGCTGAATATAAATGTGAACATGGACATTTTGCATCAATAATTTATAAGGTTAAATAACAAACAGTCCTTTAATTCCCTTCGTTACGTCTTCAGTATCATAGATATCATCAGATCTTCTGTCCGACTCAAATCAGGCTAAAAATATCTCAAAACCTCTGCAAAAAATTTATTTTTGTCTTGTTTCCTAGTATAAACATCTAAAAATTCTTGAATCAAGATGAATTTACTTCACTAGTAAAATGACTTAATATATTATGTCTTATTTTCTGAAAAAAAAAATCTAAATTTTGTTAGTTTTTATCCTCTTTAAGCAAATATTTCTGCCAGAGGGACAAGAAAAATAATCTTGTTTAGCTTTTGAATTAAGATGATTTTTCTGCATCCGCTGGCAGGTGTTTTTTCTTGTTTTAAGCAAAAAATGTTGATAGTAAATGCATCTTGATTTAGGAAGGTTTAGACATTTATACTAGAAAACAAGACAAAAACACAAAGTAAGAATATCATTTTTTGCAGTGATATATCTGATGGAGCTCTCACAGCCGTCCGACTCTCTGCTCCAGCAGCTCCAGCTGTGTCTCCATCTCTTTGGGCAGGTCTTCGTTCACCTCTCGCTGGAAGTACGCTCTGATGTCCTCCACCTCCTGCCTCCAGAAGTCTGCTGAGATGCGGAAGAGTTCGGCGAGGTCCAGGTCCTCCGGCAGGCCGCGGAGGTTCAGAGCGCCGGCCGAGGGAACGAACCCGACCGCGCTGGACATCGCTCCGGCCTCGCCGTCGATCCTGCCAAACATCCACTCCAGCACACGGATGTTCTCTCCGTATCCGGGCCACAGAAAGCCTCCAGAAGAGCTCTTGCGGAACCAGTTGACGTGGAAGATCTTGGGCAGTTTGGCGTCGGGCCGCTGCTCCATACTCAGCCAGTGAGACAGATACTGACCGAAGTTATAGCCGAAGAACGGACGCATGGCGAACGGGTCGTGCATGATCACTTTACCTGAAAACACACACAAAAGTCTTTTAATATTCACTCGCTTTCATTTGTTTACTCCAATGTGACACATACACAGAGTGAAAAAAAGGAAACTTCCATAATGTGCTCTATTTTTGTACTTAATACACTAAAAATTATTCTTTAGTACTTCTTAAGATCAACTTAAGTGTACTTAACTGTGGGACACTAAGAATATGAACTAAAATGTGCTTTTAACATACTATCCCTGTTTTTAAATTTTTTTGAAACAATATAATAGAAAATAAAATAATAGAAACAATATATTTTAAGTTTTGCATATTTATAATTTGCTATAGAAACAATATTTGTTTATTTTTATATATCTATTGAAAAAATATATTTAATATATAATATATATAAAATATATTTTTATATATTTATATAAGTTTTGCAATAAGTTTATTGCTGTATGTATTAGGATTATGTTTTGGCGTGATTTGTTCATTTTTATTCTCTGATCAGTGAATTTTCTGCACAGCATTTTTCGCCACGAATTCTGCTGTTAAACACGATTATTTTAAAAATCAGTGAAATAATGTGAACAAACAGCTTGATTAACGACCTCTGAGCTCACAGCAGTCAATGAAAAACCCTGAATGGATTTGAGTGTAATCTGACCTCTGTGTTCAGCGGCCGCCGTGGCTTCGGATCTCATCGCGGCTCCCACAAACACTCCATGAGCCCAGCTGAGGGCCTCGTAGACCAGAGGGACCCCCTGCGGACGCCGTCCCCCGAAGATCACCGCCTCGATGGGGACGCCTTCAGGAGACTCCCACTGCGGGTCGATGATGGGGCACTGAGCGGCCGGCGTGCAGAAGCGTGAGTTTGGATGAGCGCAGGGTTCTCCTGGAGGAGACGTGAAGAAGCAATAGTCACCTTTATATACAGCGCTGGACAAAATGATTAGAGCACTAGTATCTTCAGCAGATAAAAAATGGTTTTAAGTCAGTTATTTCTATCTTTTGCTGGAGTGTGTCAGGAGGAAATATCAGTTTACATTTACAAACATTCATTTAGACATTAATTGTAATAATCCAGTGAGATTTTTGTTTCAAGAAAGCTCCTGCGAAGTTTGAGGCACTTGTGTAAAAATGCTGTAAAATGAGGATGCTGTCAAAAATAATGTCTTAAATAGATTTTCTTGATCAATTAGCTTCTATGAACTAAATGAAATCCACATTTGTTGTGAGCATGCTTTGTGTTTAAAGCAGGTTTTGTCCTCGCTGCACTCGAGCAGAGTTTCTCAGGAGCTTCGCAGGAGGTTTCTTGAAGTGTCTTGAGACACAGTTCTTCTGGATTTAGTCTCAGTTTGTTCTGTTTCTTCATGTCACTCCAGACAGACTGGATCATATTACAAAATGTTTATGTTCATGAATTATAACAATTTAAGTTTGGATTGTGCACTTTCACGTCTATGTTCAAAAAAAGTTTAAGTGTTAATTCCAGGCTGCAGCAAAGTCAGATTGTGCAGAGGACTCTCAAAGAGACGAGACCTACCGTCCTCCGGCGTCCACGGCCGGTTCTTCCAGGAGGTCAGCGTCTCACCGGCCGGCAGATCTTCATCCATGCCCTCCCAGTAAACACCGCCGTCGCTGGTCTCGGCCACGTTGGTGAAGATGGTGTTCTGGTGGATGGTGGCCATTGCGTTCGGGTTGGTCTTGGTGGAGGTTCCTGGAGCCACACCGAAGAAGCCGTTCTCTGGGTTGATGGCTCTGAGATTGCCTTCAAACACAAGAGCAGAGAACATCAGTGAATGAGCAAGAACATCTCAACATCACCCATTACAGTTATAACTCATATGTGACCCTGGACCACAAAACCAGTCATACGGGTCACACATAGTATGATGTGTTTGAGCATCGTTGATCTGTACCTTCTTTGTCAAACTTCATCCAGGCGATGTCGTCTCCGACACACTCCACCTTCCAGCCCGGCAGCGACGGCTTCATCATGGCCAGGTTGGTCTTTCCACAGGCGCTCGGGAACGCCGCCGCGAAGTACTTCTTCTGTCCCGCCGGGTTAGTGATGCCCAGGATCTGCAGAAACACACATTTATGTATTTACTCGTTTGAGAGGAAAGAGAATTATCTGTGTGTATGAATCAATCTTCATGCAATAAATCAGTTAATTATTCTCATGCTTTTTAGTTTTAAGTGATTGTGCATCTGCAGATATTTACCTCCTAATTCTTTTTTGCATTCAGTTTTAATGCATTTACTTTTCATTTATGCATTTAGCAGATGCTTTTATCTGAAGTGCATAATATATATACATTTTTAAATTATTTTTGAAAGAACTGTTTTTGCAAAAATTCATATTATTTTGCTTTTCATGATCCTATCCACCTTATTTTTAATGTAATAGCAGGTGCAGGCATTTTTAACTTGTGCAAGGCTTTCCGTTTTTTTTTTTTTTTGTAGCTGTATAAAAAAGCCGGTTATGCTGCTTAATATCACAAACTGGTATTTCTTTTATTATTATTTTATCTTCTTATTTTATTTGTTTTATTTTAATTTATTTAAATGTATTTAAATGTATTACATATGCAGTGTATATATATATATTTTTTATATATATATATATATATTTTTTAAATTTATAAACTCATAAACAGTAAAAAGTTTTTCCATTTATTGCACTGTTCTCTAGTGTTTACTGAAAGCATCTAATTAATTAAATTCTTGCACTAAACAAAACATAAATAATATAAATTTAAAATGTAAAATGTAAAAATGAAGCACAGATGTTTTCTGGTATTTCAGACTAATTGTACAGTGAGTGCCTGGAGCTGTGTTAGGGCTCATCTGGATGTGATCAGTGCTGGTCTGGACTGAGTTTATTTCTTGCTGTAAGGATGACGCTGCATGTTTCTGACTGACCAGCATGTGTTCGGCCAGCCAGCCCTCCTCTTTAGCGATGCGGGACGCGATGCGGAGAGCAAAGCACTTCTTCCCCAGCAGTGAGTTTCCTCCGTATCCGCTGCCGAACGACACGATCGTCCTCTGGTCAGGGATGTGAGCGATGAGCGTGAGATCCGGGTTACACGGCCAGTTATTGACCAGCGGCTCTAAACACAGAACATGAGGATCAGTTTGTACTCTAACGACTGATGTTATATGTTCTATCTATATGTGTCCCTGCAGCACAGAAGCAGTCATAAGCAGCACAGTTATATTTGTAGCAATAGCCAACAATACATTGTATGGCTCAAAATTATACATTTCTCTTTTATGTCAAAAATCATTAGGATATTAAGTAAAGATCATGTTTCATGAAGATATTTAGTAAATTTCCTACCGTAAATATACCAAAACTTAATATGCATTGCTAAGAACTTCATTTGAACAACTTTAAAGGTGATTTTCTCAATATTTAGATTTTTTTGCACCATCAGACTTGTCATAGCACTTCTATATCATTGCTCTTCTGCTTCTATTGTCCTCATTGGTAAGTTGCCTTGAATAAAGTGTCTGCTAAATAACTAAGCTGTAAATGTAACTGGAGCAGGTGAATGAAGAGCTCGTACTCTTGAGAGGCAGCGGGCAGCCGACGGAGTGCAGACAGCGCACAAACTCTCCGCTTCCCAGCGCGCTCAGCACAGCTTTACCCACACGCGTCATGATCCTCATGCTGGCCACTACATAGGGAGAGTCGGTCAGCTCCACGCCGATCTTAGAGAGCGGAGAGCCCACGGGACCCATGCTGAACGGGATCACGTACATCACTCGACCTGCACACACATACAGTCTTTTACTATAAACTGTGCATCATTTATCATTGCTTTGGCACAAAATGCATTCATTGACCACATCTTTTAAATTACATGAATTCTTTTCTCACTTCGACACAAATACCACCAAAACTTTCTGTACTACACAAGACAATTTGCACATGATTACATGCTGTAAAACTTAAGTTCAAAACCTAGCACAGTACAAAAATGAACAAGACAGAAATTTGCAACATTTCTACAGTAATATCAGTAATCACTGCAGGCCGAGCGTCTGCTGCTTCTCTACCTTTCATGCATCCCGGGAAGCGCAGGTTCATGGCTTTGTCCCATTCCTCCGGGGACATCCAGCGTCCGAGCTGACTGACGCCGCCGTCTCGTGGAGAGGGAACTGTATCTCGCTGCTCGGGCGTCACGATCACCGTCTTACTCTCCACACGAGCCACGTCCCGCGGGTCTGTGCGCGCCAACCAGCTGAGAAAGAGACCAGAGACCGGTCAGTGCACAGATCTGACCCTCACACACACGCTCTTCAGTCTTTACTCGTATACTCACTCAACCTGAATGTGAAACATTTGGAAAATCTGTAAAAAGGGATATTTAAATCAATTTTTACTGATGCACGAGCTCCGTGCCCTACTGAAGTATTATCAATGATACTGAAGATTACTGTATAATAGAGAGCGTAATTGCTCCTGATAATGTTGTGTGTGTTTCTATCTGCATAAGCAATGTCAAAGTTTCAAATGAACCACTTTTTTGAACTAACAGAGTTGCAAAAAGTTCTGAAACAGTTTGCAATCGATTCAGTTTGATTCATTCGGACAGTTCACTCGTGCATTGAATCACTTGCAACAGTTTCCCACATTGTATACTTTCTGAGACAGTGCTGGATGAGGTGTGTGTCAGTGATGAAGCAGCTCTATTACTTATGAATAACTCTGTGGCAATAATACAGTAGCCTACCCATAACTAAATCAAAATATAATGTGGTGCCAAAGAGAGCCTAGAAACACTTTAAATCAGATCATTTTAATGTCATTTGTAGCAGAAGATTTTATTTTGATACCACAAAGCTGCTTCGTCCTCGGACAGCTTGTTTCTATAAAAAAGGTCAAATATAAAAAAAGCAGTTTTTTTCCTGACAATTTTGAGTTTATATCTTACATTTCTGGATTCATTCCATTAACTTATTCTGAGTTAACATCATGCAAGAAGTGTGAGTTTATATGCAATTCTGACTTTTTCTCTCAGAATCGTGAAGAAAAAAGCCAGAATTGTGAGATAAAAAGCATTTTTTTATCCTGTGGTGGAAACGGGTGTCCACATCATCTAGAGTTGAGCAACGGTGTAATTAAACTTTACTCTCATATTCATGCAGCAGTGATTTCTGCATTTGTTGTGTTGTGTGTAAATCAGAACACAGTTCAACAAACGCTGTTAACGGACTGAATCACATTACTTTGAGGTGATTTTTTCCTGCAACCCTACATGCAAATGTCTTCTATTGTTTGTCAATGATGAATAATAATGGTAATAACTCCATACAGTAGATAAAGGCAATTATACAGTAGCCTATCCATAACTATATCAAAATATGATGTGGCGCAGTACCAAATACAGCTTCAAATCAGATCATTTTTTGTGTAATATGTAGCAGATTTTATTTTGGTACCACAAAGCTGCTTCATCCTATGAAAGCTTGTTTCTATAAAAAAGCAGTTTTTAATCTTACAATTCTAACGTTTTTTCCAATTCTGACAATTTTGAGATTACATTTCTGTATTTATTCCTCCTAATTCTCAGTTCTCATCATGTAACATCATGCAATTGTTTTTTTCCCTTAGTTGACATCAGAAGCTCGTACCAGTTGTTGTATTTGCGGAGTCTCTTGATGACTCCCTGCTCCTCCAGGAGACGCAGGACGGAGCGGTTCTCCTCCTCGGAGCCGTCGCAGATGTGCAGAGCGTCCGGCTGACACAGCTTCACACTGTTCTCGATGAACTCTCGCAGCGAGGCGCTCAGAGACGCCAGATCTCCCTGCAGCACGCGAGCGCTGGGCTGGTTCTGAGACTGCAGCTGAGGAGGCATGGTGCTGACGGAGCGTTTACCGCGGTAAAGACACAGAGGAGCCTACAGCAACAACACAAACACAGATCAGCTTTATTGTGTGCTTCACCTATAAAAAACACTTTGATGTTGAGTGATCACTCTATTCATACATGCTATAATTATAATTATATGTGACCCTGGAGCACAAAACCAGTCATAAGGGTCAGTCTTTTAGAAACTGAGATTTATACATTATCTGAAAGATGTTTGGACAATATTTGGAAAATACAAAAAAAAATCTAAATATTGAGAAAATCTCCTTTAAAGTTGTTCAAATGAAGTTCTTAGCAATGCATATTACTAATCAAAAATGAAGTTTTGATATATTTACGGTAGGAAATTCACTAAATATCTTCATGGAACATGATCTTAATATCCTAATGATTTTTGGCATTAAAGAAAAATTTATAATTTTGACCCATACAATGTATTGTTGGCTATTGCTACAAATATAACATATAATGAAAAGTAACATATAATGAATTATAATTCAGAACAGTACAGCAATAATATTAATATTTATAACCACTATGATATTCATAAGAGCACAGAATGCAACACAAGTTTTACCTTTAGTGTAATAGAAGTGCTTTGAATCAGCAGCTCTTCATCAGTCAGTGAGGATGAGGAGGGTCATCAGTGCTCTGCTCGATGTGTGGACACTTAGTCTTATTTATACAAGACAGAGCTCAGGAGGAGGAGACACACACACACACACACAGAGTGAATGATTACTCCACCGCACACGCATCGTAACTCCAGTTAATCATTGAATCATTACACTTTGTGGAAATACTCGATCGGACCTGAACCTAACTCGACCTTTGACCTGCTCCGGTGTTATGCAACAGCTGAACTTGCAGCATCACTCGGTGACGTCATGCGCTGCTGCGGCTCTGATTGGTCGCTGAGCTGGAGGCTCGTCGGGACTCTTACTCAGCATTTGGTGACATTGAACATGAATCGTCTGATTAATTATTCAAATATGCGCCTCGACATCATGTTATATGAACACAATTCGGTAACACTTTATAATAACTGCACGCTATGAATCATTAGGTGAGCATGAGTAAATAGTTAATTCATCCTTCATAAAGCATTGTCCCAACATTAATAGTCATTAGTGAGCAGTTCATAAATACAGCTATAAATGCCTTGTTCTTTATTTATTAGGCATATCTATTACAAAGGAGATTTAAAGGAAAAAATAAACAAACACAACACAGAAATATTTTGATGATCTTACTCCTAAAGAACTGGTTTGTAAATAATGTAATAATTTAGAAATGTTAAATTTGATCATTAATAAAGTATGAAAATACAATTATTAAACATTATATATATGCTCAAGAACAAAGCATTTATAGCTGTATGCTTACTAATGCCTATTAATGCTGGAACAATGCTTTATAAAGGAAAAAAGTTCCATAAACAATAGATAAGAATTGTGTTTGTGCTTATTAAAACATTACTGTGAACCAGAAAATGTTCATAACTTTAAGAGATGTTCTGAGATGCATGGAGAAGTTTGACTATATTTTATGTATAACTGGAATTGTATTTTTTTTAAAAAGCAATTTGACCTTTTTTCTGCACATCAGCTTCCATTAAAAACAAGAACATGAACCTGAAATATGTGAAGGAATGGGACGTGTTACGAGCGGTCAGAAGATGAAAACAAACAAATCAAAACATGTAGAACAGGACCAGAAGGAATACGTGACACGCTTATCTGAAGACTTGTGCTTGTTTTGGTTAAAGACCCTTTAAAGCTCAACCTCAAGTCACAAAGAGCGCAAAAACACAAAGATAATGACCGGATGGCTTTAACTGTGGCCTTTCTCAACAACACCTGATAAGCTGTGATAAATACAGCCAATCAACAGCTGTGTGTTCTACAGCCTTCACCTGTCAATCAAATCCAATCAAATTTGAAAAGGAAAAATAAATATTTCAGATTAATGATGAGTGAAAAGGTTGTACAGTGCACATGATAGATATATGAAATGTGAACAGTTCACGTGAATATCACTGATATAATGCTTACTGGAGAGCAAATATTCATATTTTGTGTGTTAGTTCATGTAGCGATTCAACTCTCACATAAAAAGGAGGTTACAAAACTCATAAAAGAATGCAAAATAAATGGTTAAATAAAATTCAACACAGGTTTGCCATCAGAAATGATGAACAACAATTTATACACGATGAAAAACACCTTTTCTGTCATATGCATAATTAAACAGACTTCCCAGAGACTCGAATTATGTTCATAATCAACATATGCAGAAGCTTTGAGTGTGCTTCATTGAGAGCTTCATTCATTGCAGCGCTGACTGTGTGTGTTGCAAGATAACCGCTGTAACACTTGTTAATGAACACATTCACTGATAACCTTCTGAGTTCTGCAGATGTTTGTGAAGTAAAAGCTGCTCTTTGAGCTCCTCGCTGCTCATCTGAAGGGTCTGGGTCAGGTGCAGCATCTGTTTTAGTGTCTTGTTTATGATAGGATATAGTTGCAATATGAACAATTCACAGATAACAATTCCATGAACAGTCACATTTGTTTCTACAGCACTTTATATGATATAGATTGTTTTAATAGAGTTGTAAAATGCATCAGTTTCAGCTGTAAAGCAGCTCTACGGTCTCTTTATTTACATCAGTCGTGTGAATTATGGGAAGAAATACTTTGACAATACTACCATGGTACTCTGATGATATCACCATGCAGCTTTATTTTAAACCTTGTGATGGATCATATTCATTTATAATAGTATTTTGACACGGTACTCCAGAGAATACTATGGAGCAAGGTTAGTATGATGCTTGATGATGTTCTTAATGAAATCATATCCCAGACTAGCACGTGATCTCAAGCTGATGGTTTAAAGCAGCTAAACTGGTTTTGTTGTCGTCGAGCGCCACCTGGCGTCCAAATCACTCCTGACTGTGCCTTTATTTAATACCGGCTTTTATTTAATAATTCAAAACAACATATTCAGATGTAAACACAAAAA